>NC_064646.1:5234090-5537121 GCF_023864345.2 Schistocerca serialis cubense
GGCACAGCACCCGTCTCTGCTTCTCCGCATGGCTCCCCGTCGTAACGCATGAAACAAATATTCCACAACGGTGTACTGTCTTTAAGGCAACGGTGTACTGTCTTTAAGGATACAAATTATTAGCTGTGGAAGAAAATGCACTTTGGTTAAAAGCGTTTATTGTTCATTACGCCGTCGCTTCGCTGGTATGCACAGGCTGTTTTGGCGTGATAACGGGTCTCTTGTGACACTGGTATTTAGGGTTCGTCACACACACATTTGTTTTCGCGGTCGATTCGCTGCCAAAGCGTCTCTCAACACGCGAAAATGTTTCGGTTCACACACACACTAAATGTTTCCGTTGAGCGATGTTTGTTTGTATCGACTCCGAACGGATCACTAACTACCGTTTTTACTCAGTGTATTGTTCGTTGAGCACTGCACTATGACAGTTAGTGACTCAACACTTAACTTATACCGACGTATATATTGGTGCAGGTACAACAGTCATTTTCTGTCCCTACTACACACAATATTCCGTCCTTTCTTAGATTGTTTATGCACACAGTTTATTTGTAATGCATAACAACTGTTCTTAGCATAATCACTCTCATTTACATTGAGTCCACTGTGTTACCCTGTCATTACACTTTTAATACTATTACTAGACATATATGGCTTTTTTTTTGTAATTATTTAAAGGTGTGTGATTTTTGGTACATAGCTTTCTTTTCCTTTTTTAGTGTAGCTTGCCAGGTTATCACCCATCTAGCAAACAGATTTTACCATGTGCATGACAGCTTGACTTGGGCATATTGCTCAATAAATACTTCATTTAGTACTAGTATTATTTTTAATGATCTGTCCTACAGGACTACAGTGTAGTTTCCGCGTAACTTGATTCGCGTACCGCGTAATTAATATTCAAGAACGTGTACCGAGTACACAGGCTTCAATTGAAGCATCGATAAATACAAAGCGTAGGTTACACGGAACGGGTTTGTTTTTGATTGAATTCTGCTCCAGTGTCGTTCTCAGATCACTATTGGCAGTAAACATTACATCACATAATTATTTCGTACCACAAAGTCCATTTTTGTCTAGTAGAGACTCTCTCTCAGGGTTCCTTAATTCAATTACATCTGTTACATAATTATATGAGATTGCATCATCAATTGTACTTACTTACTACAAATGAAAAATGATTCAAGAAATTAATCATTATTTTGTCAACAAAAAGATTATTCATTGCTTGAAGAGCTTATCGTATTTTAATGACACTAACTGTCTGTAAATAAAGTCTTCAATTTGCCTGATATTGCTCAGTTTACTGATTCTACTTCCTCAAAGTTTTAACTATACACACATTCTTTCTTAAAACTAACATACTTATACTTTAAAACACAATTGAAATCTTCTTACTACTACTATTTACATCAGACATGTCACTGAATAAATAATTTTACATCTTTACGTGGATACAGTCCTTTTATTTTCCCCGTCTGGGGATGTGCTAGCAAATAGCTACATTCGTGTGGCACCTTTATTACTTCAAAGGGCCCTGAATATACCCATTCTAACATCTTCCGAATCTCTTTAGCCACTACCTCCCTCCTCGACCAAGGGATGGAGTAAGATGCGCGACAGTATGTTTTATGGGGCATCACCTCTATGTGATAGTGGTACCCTTTGACTATTCCTGGTCGGTCGGTAAATACCATGTTATATTCTAATAACAGCTGCGTCAACTGTTGCTTTTGTATGTTGCTTAAACTTTCAGATTCCTGTACTTTGGTTTGAAATTCATCAACATTTGGTTCAAAATTTCTGTCTCCTATACTCGGATAATAGAGATCCGTTACAGGTGAATAATCATTGAGGTGTAGTACCCAGGGGCTCCTACATTTGATGTTAATTCGATTGCAACATGGCACAAGTACCTCCTTCGATTTCATCATAGACAACTCAATCCTCCTACCTTTATTAACTATGCTTAGCTTTCCCGAGGAGAGGTCGATCACTGCGTCCCTCTCACGGAGAAAATCTACTCCCAGAATGCAGGCCACCTTTAACCCTTTAACAATGAGGAACGAGCTCACTATGGCTTCGCCCTCCTTACAAATCTCCACCTGCACCTGGTACTTAACTAACTGGCTCTGTGCACTTACAGCTCCAGACAGCTTGCAGTTATTAACCGGGAAAGTCGGTATGCTACGTCCCTTCCCTAGCACTTTAAACAACTCTGTACTCATTACACTCACTGAGGCACCTGTGTCAATGATTATATTCACTGCAACATCATTGATTTTCGCTTCTGTTATGGCTTGCACATTTTCGTTGCTATCTATCTTACATTCATGCGGTTCGGTCAGTAGATCTTTATCCATACTGATACCGTCGTTGTATCGCAGCATATTTATTGCAGGGATATTATTGTCATTCGTGTTCCTCTCACTCCACCCCTCGGCCAGCGATGGAGAGCATATCGAGGCCGATTTTAGTTTGTTGGATGGCTTGCTTGCGAGGTACTTGGACGGCTATTATCCGCGACCTCTACTATGTTTACGCTTTGGTTTGTGGGCCGCCACGACTGCGCAATAGGCGCGTTTTGCAGTAGTGGTCTGTTGTTGTCGTACCGGTCATTACCCTGCCGCTCTGGGCTTGGTCGCTGATTCTGATTCCAATTACGATTACCGTCATTGTAATTGCTATGCCACTGACCTCGCGCATTTTTCCAGCGGTTGGTCCCTGGCAGTCCGGAATCGTACCGGTCGTCAAACCGACGCTTTTTATTATGAGACGGCTGACCATACCCGTTTTGATTTCTACCATTATTACAATTTAGCGAATGCTCTTGCCGCTTGTTACCACTCCCACCATTTCCATGGTTGTGGTTTTGTGCACTATTATTTCTGTCATGTTTACACCCTGATCCATTATTCCGCGAGTGATCACACGCTGCTTTTGCGTCTTCCTGGATTAAGTCTATTGAATCTAGAACAGACAGGAAATGTTCCATGTCGCTTTCTGGTACGTGTATTAATTTCTCTTTGATATGAAGGGGTAAATGTGATTTCAGGAGTCTTATTATGTCTCTTGGTGAGATAGGCTCGTCCCAGTAACGCGTTTTGTTTATGTACTTCTCGAAATACCGTCTCAGATTCCCAAGACGGGGAGAGTACGGTTCGGGATTGTATACTTCTTTTTTTAGCCGCTCTTGTATACAAGGCGACCAGTATTTCGACAAAAATGCCCTCTCAAACTGTTCGTATGTCATGCAGCTGTCTGCTACTTCCGTAGCCCACAATGCTGCATCACCCTGAATGTATGACATTACGTATTGAATTTTCTGTGCTTCATTCCACACACTAGGCAAGATATTTTTAAAGCTTTTTATGAATACTACTGGGTGTACTGACTTCCGTTCAGTAGTAAATGTTTGAAATTGCCTATTTTTTATCAAACTTTCTTCAACTAATATTTTTGGACTATACTGGTTTGCTCCTGGGACATAGGCTGTGTGCTCCGAACCGAAGCTACAGCTCTTCGCATTATCGCCTAAATATTCACCATTGTTGCGTCGCATATAAGTTTGTGCGTTGCCAAAAACATTGGCTGTTGGCGACATAGTTTCATGTTCAAGATGTTTGCTAGTTTGTGCTAAACCCTTTTCCAAGTCGGATATCCGTTTGTTAATATTCACTTGCCACTGCGGAATATCCTCACTGAGTATTTGTTTGATGGTTTGCACGTCGTTCTGTACCTGACTATTTACTGCGGTACTGAACGATTCGGGATCTCCATCTGCTACGGCTGCTTGTACCTTAGAATTAATATTTTTGTCGATCTCACTCTCCTTTAATTCTAGCCATGAGTTGAATACGGTTTCAATTTTAGTTGCTTGTTCGTTCCACTTCTGCTCTACAAGCTGTGTGGAATCTATTTCTAGCTTTTCTAATCGGTTGGCTAAGACACCTATCTCGTCTACCCTGTTAGTGTTTGCTACTTGCAGGCTGTTGACCTGTACAGTCAACTCCTGCACGGCCTTAGGTATCGACTCATAATTCTGTTTCATACAGGCAATCTCTTTTTTCATATGTTCTAACTATTGCACAAGTTGCTGGTCCCGCTCAGCTTGCTGGCGATCTCGCTCCGCTTGCTGGCGATCCCTCTCAGCCTGCTGTGCAAGTAAATTTTCTGTTAATTGGCGATCTCGCTCAGCTTGCTCGGCAAGAAACTTTTCCTCTAACTGGCGATCTCGCTCAGCTTGCTGGGCAAGTAACGTTTCCTCTAACTGGCGATCTCGCTCAGCTTGCTGGCGATCTCGCTCGACTTGCTGTTGCGCAAATTTTGCCTGGTAATCCAGCACGCGCTCTAATATCGCCTGAAGTGAATTCCCACCATGCAGATTACCACTCTCTGGTTCCTGCTTTTCTGGAGGTGGTGCTATTTCTTTATCTACCTCCCCTTGAGCACTGGTGGGCGGTGGCATCACTTCCTGTGCCCCTGCCCCCACATTTTTGCATGGTATCTCCTCAAAGAGAGTACTTTTACTGCTTAATGCACCCGCTTCTACATTTTCTGCACTAACTAATGGCTGTTCCTCAGTATCCATATTGCTCGGACGTTGACTACGCAATTTAACCATATTCATAAATTACCTACTCGAACACAAGATCTGACAGTTTTTTCACTTGCACACAAAATATGTTAATTTATCTACAATACACGGCACGCTAAAAATTACTATCTACAATCAGCTTTGTCCTGTCATAAACACTAACATCAAACTACACACCACTAGCGATATGAGATCACTTCACTGGAGTTAAGCTTCTACAAACAGGACAACTACACTGTAGTCTTACCTTTAGTTTATCTGATCTCGGGGTTCGACTGCCCCCGGATTATGTAGTCGTTACAGTTTCTCAGTACTATCAGGATCGTTTCCTCTGACTCGTTTGCAGTGGTGCGTTGTTTCATGAAAGAATTTTTGTACATTCATTAATACATGGCATTAATCATGATACACATACATACATTTATCACTAAATACATACATATATATAACAATAGACACTGAAAGAAATTACATAAACATTTATTTTCGTTGCCACTGCAAATTCGGGCCCCGCGTTTATGGGCTCCAGTTTCGCGTCCGTTTCACTTTTCGTAAAAACTCTTTTCTCTTATTTTGCTTTGTTTTATTATTATTATTTGCGTAAGAACGCATATACGAAAAGAGCCGCGAAATACCTTTTATTAATGCTGTGCCATGAATTTCTTTATAATCATTAATTTTCAACAAAACAGAATATATTGGGTTCTTATTGTTCTGTAACTGGCTTTCTATTAAAGGAACATTTTTCGTTACTGTAACTCACTATACAAGTCAACATATCTTCCCTACTTTATAGTTATTGAAAATGAAAAATTATTTTGTTATGAAATATTTATGTTACAGTTCGCAAAGATTGTTCATCATCAAAATAATTCTGCAGTGGATTTTGGTTAAGAGTAAAACACCAATAATTACCACGACTAGCACAAGAACATGAAACTATTGTCGGAGAAAAATACGTTTTCACTATAAGGTTTGCCAGACAATAACTAAGCACAGCGAAATTCCTATTATGTTACGAAGGTAAATTATCTTTTTTGTACTGTTAGTAATATATTATCAGCAGCCCGCGTCAACCTGCAAAACACATCATAAACTCTGCTGCTTTGCTCTGCAAGTCCGGAAACTGAAAGAGATGATTTTATTTCACTATTACCTTCCCGCTTCTTTGCGGTATGATCGATTTCTTTTTATGCAGTTTGAATGCACCGCGGCAGCGGCTCTTTCGTTCGTAGCGCAGCTCTGCACCACGGATGATATTTAAATAACTGAAAATATCTCAAAAGGATGGGATAATATTCCAAGCAAGCTGCTACAAATAATAATGCAAGGCTTCATTAAATAACTCTATTCAAAACATTCAAATAAGTTAACTAATACACACCTTTTACAATGAGTACGTAATGGCGGACATCTATCGACCTTGACAAAAGAAGACTACGTTAGCATATACTACAGCGTCACAGGCTATCTTACTCGTACAACTCCAAAAAGAAGACAGAGAAATTAATGTTCGTTCTGTATTATTTATTCTAGTGGTATATTCTTATCTTTGTATGATATTTATCGTCTGTGCGGTTTCAGTACTCGCCGCCACAGATATTATCTAAAATAAATAATAATAAAAAAAATACATAATTCCATACAATAACAGAATATGACGCACAATGCTCTCTCTTTACTACAAAATATGTCCTTTGCTAATAGACGTTACACTAACTAACCTACGTACATGACACTCACCCATGCCCGAGGCAGGATTCGAACCTGCGACCGTAGCTGTCGCATGGCCCCAGACTGCAGCGCCTAGAACCGCTCGGCAACTCCGGCCGGCTTGGCTGATGTCATTTGATGTCTGTCCTATCTCACTGACCTGGTTTATGCCTCATTTACGTGTCTGTAAGTGTTGGAGCAATATGCAGGATTCACCGGCATGATCATTCTGAATGGCGAAGTCCATGGTAATATAAGGCCTGCTCGTCGCCGTTATCGAGATCGTTCTCCACAACGTCCGCCTCCATCGCACGACCTTTTCTCCACAATTGCGCAACAGCTTCGAGAAATGGTATCTTGGCCGTCAACAGGCGCAACTGTGGTCCTACAAGGAGACGCCGCACAATCGAAATGGAAGAGCTCGTACTGCATCACGTTAAAGAGAACCCGTCAGCGGGTAAACGAGCAACTTCTTTGGCTAGTAGTCAATGGAACTGTAAAACAAGCGATGTACTGGGTCACGTAGAAACTGCGACTTCTGAAAGTGTTCGCTCTATTAACATGTTTCCAAATGGTTGTAACTAGGAAACAACACGTTCCTGAACATGGGTTCCAATTCAAAATATTAATTTTTCACCCTCCTCCTCAGATTCCAGAAGTTTGTAATTGGATTTTCCTAATACCCCGTATCTTGCGAACCATTGATGAAGGGTATCAGACGGATGCCATATTCCTTGACTTCTGGAAAGCGTTTGACTCGGTGCCCCACTGCAGACTCCTAACCAAGGTACGAGCATATGGGATTGGTTCTCAAATATGTGAGTGGCTCGAAGACTTCTTAGGCAATACAATCCAGTACGTTGTCCTCGATGGTGAGTGTTCATCGGAGGTGAGGGTGTCATCTGGAGTGCCCCTGGGAAGTGTGGTAGGTCCGCTTCTTCTTAGGCAATACAGTACGTTGTCCTCGATGGTGAGTTTTCATCGGTGGTGAGGGTATCATCTGGAGTGCCCCAGGGAAGTGTGGTAGGTCGGCTGTTGTTTTCTATCTACATAAATGATCTTTTGGATAGGGTCGATAGCAATGTGCAGCTTTATGCTGATGATGCTGTGGTGTACGGGAAGATGTCGTCGTTGAGTGACTGTAGGAGGATACAAGATGACTTGGATAGGATTTGCGATTGGTGTAAAGAATGACAGCTATAAATATAGACAAATGGAAATTAATGCAGATGAATAGGAAAAAGAATCCTGTAATGTTTGAATACTCGATTAGTAGTGTAGCGCTTGACACAGTCACGTCGATTAAATATTTGGGCGTAACATTTCAGAGCGATATGAAGTGGGACAGGCATGTAATTGCAGTTGTGGGGAAGGCGGGTAGTCCTCTTCGGTTCATTGGTAGAATTTTGGGAAGATGTGGGTCATCTGTAAGGGAGACCGCTTATAAAACACTAATACGACCTATTCTTGAGTACTGCTCGAGCGTTTGGGATCCGTATCAGGTCGGATTGAGGGAGGGCCTAGAAGCACTTCAGAGGTGGGCTGCTATATTTGTTACTGGTAGGTTTGATCATCACCCGAGTGTTACAGAAATGCTTCAGGAACTTGGGTGGGAGTCTCTGGAGGAAAGGAGGCGATCTTTTCGTGAATCCTGCCAAAGATGCATGTTACCTCCCTCACGTTGCTGAATGTGCCGTTCCCCTCCACGCTGTTACCTCCCTTTTACGTTTTCGTGTTTTGCATCAATGGGAAGAGGAATGGCTGGCAGTCGGTGAAAATAAGGTGCGTCTGGTCAAGGCCACCACGCGCCCATGGCGTACGTCCCACCAGTCATGCAGGCGGGATGAGGTTCTCCTCACTCGCCTCCGCATCGGGCACAGTCCCTTAACGCATGGTTTTTTACTCCGGCGGGAGGACCCCCCAATCTGCAGTGCTTGTGGCGTCCAGATTACTTTCCGCCACATTTTACTTGACTGTCTTTTATTCTCTGTCCAGAGGGCGGCGGTTTCCTTGCCACTAGATTTGCCCTCTATTTTGCAAGACGACGCAACGACTGTGGGTAAGGTCTTACGGTTTTGTGTCCTGTCCAATTTGTTGCCTCGGATTTTTGGGAGAGGATTTTAATGTGCTGCTGGGAGACTGGCTCACCCAGGTTTTAGGTAAGAGTTCCGCCAGTCACGATTACCTACTTGCTTCCCTTCGATTTCTGTTCTCTTTTCCTTGTGTTTCCTTTCCTTTATAGTGCGTTTCTTCTCCTCTTGTTTTGCCTCTGTATGTGAGGATTTCGATCTGTGTCAGGTCTGTGTCTTTTAGCCGTTCTCCTTGTTCGCTGTCCGATGAAACGTCCCCTTATGAAAAATTATACATGACTGTGCTTAAACTGACACACAATATTTTTTTAGCGCAACGCAATCTGACTTTCAGATATCCCTACAAAAGAATGGCCCTGACTAACATTAACGTATACCTTTCACAAATCACTTACCTCACAAAAATCTACGTTACTCAAGCTACTGCAATACAGCGAGCGCCACTACTGCCAGTTAAATAAAAGATTCAGACTACTAAAGGCACTAACTACTGATAGGCATAGTTAGCAAACGAAAGATTTTGAAAAAGAACAAACAATGTATTTACCTTAACAGTGTTCAAAAGTCATAATATATATTAGTTCATGACATCCAGTCTTACAAATTTCAAAACTCTGCCATTTCTCTCCCCACATCCACCACTGCTGGCGGCTCACCACCAACTGCTCAACGCTAGGCGCTGTTCACATCCAGCTGCCCAACGCTACAATGGCAGACAACAATGCAAACTAGCCACAGACTGCACACAACACAGCCAGTGATTTTCATACAGAGCGCTACGTAACGTTGCCAATAAGAAAACATAAACAGCTTACTTACATAGCCCCCACGCTCCCCCCAAAAAGTTTACAAATTGTTTTGGGCAGTGGCCAATAATGATTTGATAAAATTTTTCATAATTACAATAACAAAGACTTCAAATGCACACACATATCGATACAATGTTGGTCAAAAGCTAAAATTTTCTCACAGTCCATAAGGACTGTCCTGATCATTCATCACAGTAAAATTGCAGTGTTGTTTTTTTTTTTTTTTTCAAAGTCTGAGCAGTAAAAGAGAATGCACACGGAAGTAGTAGATTTCCATGCAGTCTTGAAGAAGTAGTGTTGTCGTTCCAACGTAAATACAGTGCTGACTCTTGACATGCAGACAGGTAATGGGCCACAACAGAGCAAACCCACAGCAGAGTCAGTCGAAGTTTTGAAGAATGTTGGTAGGTAGGTCATCAAAGAGCAGACCCACTGTAGTCCTGGTAGAGATTACGGTATTGGTGGGCCATCAAAGATGCAGACCCACTATAGTCCTTGTAGAGATAATGGTTTTGGTGGGCCATCAAAGATGCAGACCCACTGTAGCCTTTGTAGAAATAATGGTATTGTTGGGCCATCAAAGATGCAGACCCACTGTAGTCCTTGTAGAGACGGCCAGCAGCCATCTGTTGCGACTTTGCAGGTGCACAATCATCATCGAAGAGTCTTGCGGACAATATAGCAAGTCCATGAACCACCACTTGTGCACCCACAAAAATTTTTTTTGGAAATGTCCTTAGAACCAGCAATGCTGTTATCCAGTCCCTTGCTGAATTATTAACACACGTGCAAACACTAACAGTCCCTACTTCTCACATATTGTGCATATAGTATGACCAACAGAACGTTTGCAGTGAAATGTAACTTAATTTGAAGAACTGGTGTCTATACAATTATAAATATACAACATAAGAATACAATTACAAAGGTACAAAATACATCATTAAAGAAGATAACAATACAGATAACATTCGTAGTACCGGCTTTACAAAAGAATCGAAATAACATATACATCAGTGTTACAGGAATTATGACATGAGTACATACATAAAAGATCGGAATAACTTTCGAAACATCAACTTCACACATGAGCATTAAAACAATACAGAAAAAATATGTCTAAACATCTTTACGAAGTAAATAACGTATTATTAATGCAAATTATATTTGAGGATAACAGTATTCCTCATCATAGTCGATGTAGCTTAGTATTATGACTAGAAGAGAAAAAATTCTACGAAACAGTACACAGAGACAGGAAGAAAACAAATACACAAAGGTACACAAACACATAGTGGAATAACACAAAAGGAAAGGACAGGGTTTGTTTTCAGTGTAACATTTGGTACTGCAGTCCAACCCAAAACTTCATTCCATAGATCGTTCCTCTTATTTCGACATTTGCTCCAGCCAAAAAAAAAATTCTATCCAAGCATGCTTTCTGTATTCTGTTCACATCCTTTTTCAAAATTAGTTTTCCTCCACTGTACACTACTTTTTTTTGGCCAAACCATTTTCTTATAGCTTCTCAATGCATTTCTTCCAATCCATCATAGTTAGTTTCTTATACAGTCTACCCCCTCTTAAGCTAACTTAAATCTACTGAGCTCAGATGCTAAACTAAGGGACGAGGTAATGCAGCAGCACAAAACAGTTAACACAGACAGCAATGACAAAAAAATTCAAATTGGCAAACCAAGCAGCATAAATTAGCAAAGGAATTGCAATATTACAACTAATGTAAGGTAATGCGCAGCAAACAAGAAAAATAAATCAGTAGTAAAACTGGCTTAACAGAGTAATACAAAGTGAAATTCAGTAACACTATGCCCGGCAAACAGCAGCAGCAAATGCAATAACTTATACCTAAACATGACATAGCTCAAGCAGAAAAAATATTTCAGTACAAATGGCCATGTTTAACACCTTTGTCACATCGTAATACTAGAGTGATGCATCACAAAAACTTACTCTGCAAGAAAGTTACCAAGTCATTAAAAATTATTTATGCAATTCCTGTGAAGGGAAATGTCTATTTGTGCTCTCTTTTCTAGGAAAGTACACCATAAACGTATTCTTTACTGGGTCTGTGGACAGAAAATAGTGATATTAGTACATCTATTAAATTTTATAATAACCAATGCTGCAGTGCAGCTAGAAACTAGATATTAAAGAAAATGAGCAAATATGTACAAAGGAAGGCATGAAACATCATTCATTAGCCATATGGCATTTCATAAGGCAGTAAAAGAATCTCTCAACTAGAAAGACAGTAGTCATAATCAGGTGTATAGACATAAAAATATTTCTCGTCATTTCTTTAGGCATTTCAGTAAATATCATAAATTAAGAGCTCCAAAGTGTTATCATATGTTTTCAAGTTTGAGCATGTCGTATTTGTGGTGCGTTCTACAAAGGAATGTCAATGGCGAGGATAATGGCCTCTTTTTTATTTTTTACTTGTGCCTCTGAAAGGGACACACTAATGGCTTTTTTCCAGGTGACTGTCACACAGCTGGGTGCCCACGACTCATTACGTGAAGGTGGTCACTTAACTTTCTTACTGAAATATTTGCGACACCAGTTTGCATTACAGTGACAATCTCATAAAAAAAATTTCACAGGTCGAGAATTTGCGTTGCAAATGTGTAGAAACAAACTCCTATGAATATAACAGTGTTCAAAAAGTTTTCGTCGGCATTGTGACACATTCATGCATTTATACACATTTCATAACTCTTAAAGTACGATTCTTGGTTTCCAACATCCTTTTCCACAAATCAGAGTCCCTAACCACTACTCATTATTCATATACGTATTCGTTGACACTTCTTCAATATTTCATCATAATAAATATGTAGCATAATCAAATTCCTCATATATGGTAGCATCATCTTATTGATCATAAACATACCTCAACAGCATAATACCCTTCGTCGTCGTAAAAATAACATCATAACACCTCAGTCAAATCTCATAAACGTCGTAGCTTTCTGCAATAATTTCAAAACCTAAAAAAATTCTCTGCTCATTTAAATAGTGTCATCTACCTCAAATGTACTTCAAAAATCGTGATCCCATACCAAATATATCATTCAAAGCCCTCATAGTATCACAATGGTTCCGAAAAAATATGAACAGTTCACAAAGTACAGACAAAATACAATTTCATAAGCGTGAAGTTATCCATCTATGTAATTGCGTAAAGATGTGTCACTGATGTAGTAAAAAAATGTTTGTTTCTCTGTTAAATGATCAGATAGCTGTGTAATTTATGTGTTAGAGAAATATGGTACCAATGTGTAAAGTTGTATAAGCAAATACCATATTAGCTAGAGCTCTTTGTGCTTGCCAAACACATGGTACACAAAGTAAGCGTGTACCCCCTGAGGATTAATGTAATTATACCCTCAGGTGTTACAGATTACAGCAATGGAATGAAATGTATCACGGAAAACTTCCTTTGTAATTCAAAAATCTTTGAAAATAAATGTTTTAAGTATAAAATTAATCACTCAAATACGTGTCCTGTAGCGCTAAATGTGCGTCTTGTTGCAACATAATCTCTGTGGAAGTGTCGTAGTTATCGTCCTCCGAAAGCTAAGTTCTGCAGAAGTCAATGTACTTACCTCATGATACACAAAAGTGAAATGCTTTGCGTATAGATATCGTAGTTATTACGTACAGTACCGTGATCAAGAAAGTACTGCACTGTAACGTATTGTTGTGCTACAAAAAAAAAAAGGCTGTCTTATTGTAGCTATACCACAAAGTTACTATTAAACATGTTTTACTTTCCAGAAGAATTCAGAAAAACTGTGCAGATATAAAGCAGATACAGCACAAAAGCAACAATGTAAATTGTGTCACACACTAGTAGCATCGTGATATAATTGTGTAGCTGTCAAAGAAACAAAGTGCTAAGTCGTCTTTAATCCCACAGAAAGTACTTCAAATAAAGAATGTCCTTTCAAGTAAATCAAAATGTTGCATGAAAATCTCATTAGCAGTGCCAGTATATGTTCTAAGTATGTGAGCCTTATAGTCGTTACGTGATCGTGCAACTAACAAGCAAGAATGTACAAATAACAACACTGTGTCGTCTGTTCACTATAACAATGCATTTGTAATACTTGTCTAAATAAGTTGCCCAGTTTCTTGACTGGATAGTTAACTTTAAATAATTGTTGCATGTTAACAGTTTCTATGTGTGACAAAGCATACTAGTAACGTGAAGTGAAAAATTTTATAGCAAAGACTAAGTTAAAAAGCAGACTATCTCTCAATAAACGGTTTTACATGTGAAATGTGGTGCAATCCTTTAGTCTTCATAGTACTCAGAGTTTCAACTTGAATGCAATTATCATGCGGTATACGTCGGTAAAGGATACTGGAATTTTTCTCAAGGTTAGTGTCTATGTTATTTTTCTCTGAGCCAGCCGGCGCACGCGGCTGCCTGCGGTGCGAGTCATTGTCTGTCTCTTTGTTGGTGCGCGTCGTTATTGGGATTAGGCGACCTAACATCTACAAATTCACCTTGACAAGAAGGCCCTGCCCTGTTTGAAGCTCGCCAGTTCTGATGGAATTCAGGTCAGTTGTTTTGTCGGTAGTTTACATAGTTTCTTGTTTGTCGGTCATGTGGTGGAGAATTTCTCCCGGAATAGTAACTGCACGCTGAACTGTTGTGTCTGAAGTTATTCTGTCTCCCTTGATAATAATTGTTTCTGCTCCCATATTGTCTGTTTCTATGGTAATCTCTGTCATATTCATTACTACGGAAGTGCGATCTTTCTCTGTAACGATTATCAGTCAGTGTCAATTTCTAATTCTTGTAAGAGTCCCTGAAAAGCTTCAATGTCGTCTTTGCAACGTCCTGCCAAAATAATATGTCGTGAATGTTCAGGTAATTTGATTAAGCAAATGCGGATGAGTTCTTAGGGGCTGTATGGGTTTGACAGGTACTGATTCATGTGCAACATGTCTTCAAAATATTTCACAAGACTGGAAAATTAAGATTATTCGAAATGTTTCATCATTATGATGCTATGTTTTACTCGGTCTTGTGTAGCTTGAGACCAATATGCTGAGAGGAAGGCATGGTAAAATTGTCCTTCGCTGTGCCAATCGTGAATGACCGATCGCATTCTTACAGCTGGTTCATTCTCTAAGTAGCCACACATAAATTCTAATCTGTGTTCTAACGACCAGTTGTGAGGAAAACAATGAGAGAATTGATGGAGCCATGCTTGTGGATGAATGTTGTTGCCAGAATTCTTAAATGTTTTGAATTTACGTGTAGTAATGAACAGCTTATAGTATAATCATCATGTCGGCGAGTCGCATGTCGGTTATTGTTACGTCGTTTCGGCGGTTCCATCTCAAAATTCGGTGTGCCTTGCCAATTTCTTTCATAATTTCCGAAGTGTCCTGTGTTATTATTTTGTGGTTGTTCCGCATTTCTAAGTCCCTCTTCCCGTGTTGGAGCGCGAGTGTCCTCTGAAATATGTAATTTTTGTATTACTTGTGCCAACTGATCTTGTACTTCCCGGATTTCTCTTTTGTGTTGCGTATTAATTTGATTCTGATTTTGTTTGAATTTCTTAATTTGTTCATACTCTTCTGTGTCAGTGATGGATACAGGTCTTGTGTCATTCAGATCATCATCTACCTTTGTAGATAAGTTAGTGAACTGATCCAAATGTTCGGCTACTTTCTCCGATAGTGTACTTATTTCCTCAGTGTGTTTTTCTGAACCAAGTTTCAGAGTATCTACTGTGTCCTTTAAGTTTTCCTGAGTTTTTGCAAGTTGCGTAACCGAATCGGTAGATGCAACTGAGTCAATTTTAGCTTGCAACGTGTCGTGATTTTCATGAACAATGGTTTGCAGTTCAAGTGTTCGTTCAAGTGTGGTGTCCAATTTTTGAAACTTTTGCTGTGTTTGTCTCTGATTTTGTTCCATTGTGTCTAACTTTTGAAGCTTTTGCTGTGTTTATCTCTGATTTTTTTCCATTGCTGTGTTTGTCCCTGATGTTGTTCCATTGTGTCTAACTTTTGAAGCTTTTGCTGTGTTTGTCCCATTTGTTGTATTAATTGCAATAACAATGCACTGGTGACTGAAACATGTTCCTCAGTGCTTTTCGGCAGTGAATTTGCACCGGCAACATTCACATTTTGACAAGCAGAAAATGTGTCTTGACTTACTTGAGAAAACGGTGAGGACCCAAAACCTGAATCTACAGTATTTGCGAAATTGCGTCCTGTCATTTCGGATTCCTGAGGCGAACTATTGCCGACCGATCGATCGATAATGCTTCCCTGTCCACTAATTGTTTCACTGTCTACGCCATTATTTGACGCCCGCTCCATTTCCCTATGCACAGTTACCAAATTACTACTTTTAATGTCTGTTAATTCATTACACAGTGGTGTTGGTAAGCAACGCTCGTCGTCACTATTATTTCTCAGTTTACTTTGGAGCCGAGTGTTACGTTTTTCACACGCCATTATTGTCACAATATTTCACACGATAACACAGAAAAGCACAATTTTAAGAGTAAAAATAAGAGAACACATTAACATAGCACTGAAAATAGTATCTAGTTAATCGCAAGCGCAACTGCGAAATACTTGGTGCAAATCTACATGCATGCCACAACTGTTTTACTGTATAAGAATGAAAAACTGCAACTACAAAGGAGTTTATCTCTACAATTACGCGCTATCAATAAACAAAAGCTACACTAATTACACAAACTACAAGAAAAAAATCAGACGATTCCAGTGAGGTATCCTCGGCTAAGGGTCGACATATGAAACGTCCCCTTTTGAAAAATTATACATGACTGTGCTTAAACTGACACCCAAATATTTTTTTAGCGCAACGCAATCTGACTTTCAGAAATCTCTACAAAAGAATGGCCCTGACTAACATTAACCTATACCTTTCACAAATCACTTACCTCACAAAAACCTTCGTTACTCAAGCTACTGCAATACAGCGAGCGCCACTACTGCCAACTAAATAAAAGATTCAAACCACTGAAGGCACTAACTACTGATAGGCATAGTTAGCAAATGAAAGATTTTGATAGAGAACAAACAATGTATTTACGTTAACAGTGTTCAAAAGTCATAATATATATCAGTTCATGACATCGAGTCTTACAAATATCAAAACTCCGCCATTTCTCTTCCCACATCCACCACTGCTGGCGGCTCACCTCCAACTGCTCAACGCTATGCGCTGTTCACATCCAGCTGCCCAACACTACAATGGCAGACAACAATGCAAACTAGCCACAGACTGCACATAGCACAGCCAGTGATTTTCATACAGAGCTCTACGTAACGTTGCCAATAAGAAAACATAAACAGCCTACTTACACCGTCTTCGTCCCTTCACCGCATGTGTTCCTGTTTCTATGCATTTGGGAGCTGATGACGATGCTGTTTAGCGCCCGAAAACCTCAAACCACACACACTCTTTTCGTGAATCGCTACTGAGGAAATTTAGAGAACCAGCATTTGAGGCTGACTGCAGTACAATTTTACTGCTGCCAACTTATATTTCGCAGAAAGACCACAAAGATAAGATAAGAGAGATTAGGGCTCGTACAGAGGCATATAGGCAGTCATTTTTCCCTCGTTCTGTCTGGTTGTGGAACAGGGAGAGAAGATTCTAGTTGTGGTACGAGGTACCCTCCGCCACGCACCGTATGGTGGATTGTGAAGTATGTATGTAGATGTAGATGTATGTGATCAAAATTGTAAAGGTTATTTTGAACAGCCTATATTACTGAGAATAGGCGCACATTGTTGATGGAATTACGCACCGTGCGGGTATTTATATCGATGCCGCGATTAGTTTTGTCGCTTAGAGCTTACATGCTACGAATAAATCACAAGCCAGTGGAGAGTGTCCAGTCACGATAGCTTCGGAGCACGCAATGCAACCTTCATCCGTTCCTCGGAGCGGCTGGGAAACCGGCAGCAGCAGCAGCGGACGCCGGCGGTGCTACATTCGGAAGCGTTTGTGCGCCTGCGCGAGTCCGTAATTAATTACCTTATGCAAAGTTGGCTACACGGAACACGATTTATGTAGCGGTCGGTAGACTATTCAATAGCCAGGTGAGCGACGGACAATGGCGTGCGGGTCGGCGAACACGGGCCGAGTGCACGGGCTTGCAGCACTGTCGTTGGCAGCACTGGCAAAAGCCGAGCGCAGAAGTAACAGTAATCGTCGCCTGCCGCAGCGCACAGTGCTCCGGATCTGTAAGCGGGCCGGCAGCTGTTTAACCGGCCGTGCGTCCGGCTGCCTCTATGCAGGCGCGGCTGCGATACGGGCACTGTGCGGGCGTGCGCTGTTATCTGCGTGGGCGATCGCGTGGGCCGATACGGCTCTGATGACGGCGGCGCCGGTGGCCGTCGATCAGATTAATGGATAGCTGCCGGATATTGCTCTGGCGTGCCGCACAGTGGCCTACCGGCTGCCGTATGTTTGCCCGCCAAGCGGCGCTTGTTTTGTGTCCGCCTGTACTTCTGCACGTAATGTTCGGACCTCTGTCGCCCGTGTTTGTGTCCGTGTGTGCGTGTGCGTGCGAGTGCGTGTGTGTGTGTATGTTTTATAACATGGCCGAACTCAGCTCCCAACTTTTTAAAAAAAGTTCTAAATTTGAAATGTGGCAACAAAAATAGTGGCATTATCATTATAGCTTCAGTGGGAAGGCTGTCTGGTCGAAATACACTACGTGATCAAAAGTATCCGGTCACCTGGCTGAAATGACTTACAGGTTCGTGGCGGCCTCCATCGGTAATGCTGGAATTAAATATGGTGTTGGTCCACCCTTAGCCGCGATGACAGCTTCCATCTACATCTACATCTACGTGATTACTCGGCTATTCACAATAAAGTGCCTGGCAGAGGGTTCAATGAGCCACCTTCATGCTGTCTTTGTACCGTTCCACTCTCGAACGGCACGCGAGAAAAACGAGCACTTAAATTTTTCCATGCGAGCCCTGATTTCTCTTATTTTATCGTGATGATCATTTCTCCTTATGTAGGTGGGTGCCAACAGAATGTTTTCACAATCGGAGGAGAAAACTGGTGATTGAAATTTCATGAGAAGATCCCGTCGCAACGAAAAACGCCTTTGTTTTAATAATTGCCACTACAATTCACGTATCATGCCTGTGACACTTTCTCCCCTATTTCGCGATAATAGAAAACGAACTGCCCTTCTTTGTACTTTTTCGATGTCATCCGTCAGTCCCACCTTATGCGGATCCCATCCGCTCAGCAATACTCCAGAATAGGGCGGACAAGCGTACTGTAAGCAGTCTCTTTGCTAGACCTGTTGCATCTTCCAAGTGTTCTGCCAAGGAATCGCAGTCTTTGGTTTGATCTACCCACAATATTATCTATGTTATCATTCCAATTTAGGTTATTTGTAATTTAATCCCTAAGTATTTAGTTGAAATTACAGCCCTCAGATTTGTGTGACTTATCGCGTAATCGAAATTTAGCTGATTTCTTTTAGTACTCATGTGAATAACTTCGCACTTTTCTTTATTCAGGGTCAATTGCCACTTTTCGCACCATACAGATATCTTATCTAAATCATTTTGCAAGTCGTTTTGATCATTGGATGACTTTACAAGGCGATAAATGACAGCATCATCTGCAAACAATCTAAGACGGCTTCTCAGATTGTCTCCTATGTCGTTAATATAGGTCAGGAACAATAAAGGGCCTGTAACACTTCTTTGGGGAACGCCGGATATTACTTCTGTTTTACTCGATGACTTTCCGTCTATTACTACGGTCTGTGATCTTTCTGACAGGAAACCACGAATCAAGTCGCACAACTGAGGTGATACTCCGTAGGCACACAGTTTGATTAGAAGACGCTTGTGAGGAACGGTGTCGAAAGTCTTCTGGAAATCTAAAAATATGTAATCAATTTGACATCCTCTATCGATAGCACTTATTACTTCATGAGTATAAAGAGCTAGTTGTGTTTCGAAAGAACGATATTTTCTGAATACGTGGTGACTATATGTAAATAATTCGTTTTCTTCGAGGTACTTCATAATGTTCGAATACAGTATATGTTCTACTCCCTACTGCAAATCGACGTTAGTGATATAGGCCTGTAATTCAGCGGATTACTCCTACTTCCCTTTCTGGGTATTGGTGTGACTTGAGCAATTTTCCAGTCTTTAGGTATCTATCTTTCTGTGAGCGAGTGGTTGTATATAAGTGCTAAATATGGAGCTATTTTATCAGCATACTCTGAGAGGAACCTGACTGGTATACAATCTGGACCGGAGACCTTGCCTTTATTAAGTGATTTAAGCTGCTTTGTTACACCGAGGGTATCTGCTTCTCTGTTTCTCATCTTGGCAATTGTTCTTGATTTGACTTGAGGTTATTTACTTCGTCTTCTTTGGTGAAGGGGTTTCGGAAAACCGTGTTTAATAACTCTGCTTTAGTGGCACTGTCATCAGTGACTTCACCGTTGTTATCGCGCAGTGAAGGTATTGATTGTGTCTTGCCACTGGTGAGCTTTATGTATGACCAGAATCTCTTTGGGTTTTGTGCCAGATTTCAAGACAGAATTTCGTTGTGGCAATTATTAAAAGCATCTCGCTTTGAAGTACGCACCATATTTCAAACTTCTGTAAAACTTTGCCAATCTTGGGGATTTTGCGTTATTTTAAATTTGGCATGCTTTTTTCGTTGCTTCAGCAAAAAACGAGTTGACTCGACGTGATTAATCAGGTGCTGGAAGGTTTCTTGGGGAATGGCAGGCCATTCTTCACGGAATGATGCACTGAGGAAAGGTATCGATGTCGGTCGGTGATGCCCGGAGCGACGTAGGCGCTCCAAAACATCCCAGAGGTTTTATATAGGATTCAGGTGGGGATTGTGTGCAGATCAGTCCATTACAACCATGTTATTGTCGTTCTTTTAATAAAAACCGGCCGAAAAAGGTTTACCACATAAAGACAAACTAGAAACATTAGAACAAACAGAAGTCAAAGGCATAACATTAACAATTTAACCCCTCCGCCATTGGCCCTGCATTATGAGCAGGTGCTCAATCGTGTTGAAGGATGCAGTCGCCA
Organism: Schistocerca serialis cubense; assembly: GCF_023864345.2. Classification (NCBI taxonomy): domain Eukaryota; kingdom Metazoa; phylum Arthropoda; class Insecta; order Orthoptera; family Acrididae; genus Schistocerca; species Schistocerca serialis. Next base: position 5,254,430 of record NC_064646.1, read on the forward strand.
TCCCCGAATTGCTCTTCAGCAGTGGGAAGTAAGAAGGTGCTTAAAACGCCAATGTAGTACTGTGCTGTGATAGTGCCACGCAAAACAACAAGGGGTGCAAGCCCCCTCCATGAAAAACACGACCACAACTAAACACTACCGCCTCCGAATTTTACTGTTGGCACTACACACGTTGGCAGAAGACGTTCACAGGGCATTCGCCATACCCACACCCTGCTATCGGATCGCCACATTGTATACCGTGATTCGTCACTCCACACAACGTGTTTCTTGTTGTAAGGCGTCAGGGAGAAGTCAAGAAGCTAGAGATACAGATAAACGTAATTACTAGACAAGCAGCAGGTGCAGCGCGTGAAATTGTTGAAAACAGTGCGTTTCACGGACGTATCACAAAAGCAGCGCTGAAAATATATGATAATCGCATAGTCAAAATAGAAGCTCAAACGAAGCAACAATTTCAGAAACTGCGAACACAGTTGTTGCAAACTATTGAAGAGCGTAGTGAACAGGATCGAACAAGCACTGAGTCTGCAACCACATCCGTATCTGTAACAGCACCGGAAAAACAAGCAATTAACGAAGATATTACGCATTTGCGATTCTAATCACAGGCGGAAAGTAACATACGTGAAATCAGACAGCCTGCACAGCAACAAACACGTTTCGAAATTCTTGATGAACAAACGGCACCACAAACACATGCAGAACCACAAATGTATGTTTCAAGACAGTCTGGATCGTGCAATGAAACGGCAAGGTTAGCCAGACAAGATACGATACCGAACCAATACGTGACAATGGAAAGCCAGTTCGCGAAGAGTACAGTGCAATGCATTCAGCTACATGTTCATAACCGATGGAAGAAAATTATACCACTTCACCGATATTACGCAAGGGTAGGAGAAAGTTACAGTGGACAATATCCAATGGACCTACCACAACCGGAAAGAACGACGGGAGAAATGATCAGAAACAAAAGTGGCGAAGAATCGCGAATTTCATATGGAACTATGACGAAGTACGACGACGATCATTTCCTCACAGTCAGAAAATTTCAACACTTTCGAGAAGGAAACTCATTACATCCACGAACTTTTATTGATCAATTCCGACTAGGATTACCAGAACACTGGACGCTAGCACACAAATTAGACTTTATATGTGCACACATGTCAGGAACAGTCGCAGAAAGCATGCAGAATGTTGCAGCGACATGCCGATCGTACGAAGATTTCAGAGAGAAGTTTCTCTCACGATATTGGTCCAGCGAAGCACAGAACAGAGTGAAGTACGAATTATTACAGAACCCATATTCTGAAAATTCAGGAGAGAAGAGTCCCGTGAAACTTTTCGAAGTAATGGCAAAGAAAAATCAATGCTTAGATGTACCGTACAGTGACGGAGAGTTGATTACACTATGCGCTATGAAGTTACCATTGAAATACCGGCAATCATTAGTAGGTCGCCGAGGCAATGACGTCGAAGCATTTAAAGGAATTCTAAGTGAACTAGAGTTTATATTTTCGGAAGATGACGCAAGAAAAAGACGAAGCGCACGTGAAAACGAATGCAAAAAGCAGTGGAATCCGCAAGACACAGTACGAAGAAACAATAATTACGAACCACGTGATAACTTCGCACCAAGAAACGACAATAGATTTCAACGAAGAAACGGTTATGGATTTAGCAGAGAATATGGCAATAACTATAATTCCCCCAGGAACGGCAACAACTATTACACAGAAAACAATGACAACCGGAACTGGTATTGGAGAACCGATAGAACGACAAATTATCAACAAAGAAACCAATGAGATTTTTACTCTGCAGCGAAGTGTGCGCTGATATGAAACTTCCTGGCAGATTAAAACTGTGTGCCCGACCGAGACTTGGTCCTTTGCCTTTCGCGGGCAAGTGCTCTACCATCTGAGCTACCAAAGCACGACTCACGCCTGGTCTTACAGCTTTACTTACGCCAGTATCTCGTCTCCTACGTTCTAAAGGTCCCGACTTCGAGTCTCGGTCGGGCACACAGTATTAATCTGCCAGGAAGTTTCAAAGAAACCAATATCAACAAGTGGAGCAAGAAAAGAGAATACAGATAGAAGAGGTGGAGGTAAGACCACCAAACCCCGATAAACGTTCGAATTGACAGCTAAGCGCCCATGCCAAAGAGAGTGACGCACTGACCCAGGATAATTGCAGCACCTTGAAAAGAGAAGTAAATATCACGAGAAGAGAAGAAGGAAGAAACAAAACCGCAGGGACCAGATGAAAACGAAGACAAGAGGATAACAATATCGTGCTGGGACGAAATTAATTGGGAGAATACTGACGAGGAAGATGAGTTACCAGAGAGGCATGCACAACGAATGTAGGAGGAAAGGACGAAGTAATGAGTATTGCTCAGCTATTTGAGATGGAAACCAGGGAAAGCGAATTCAATGAGGATAATGCGAAGTCGACAGAAGTTGAAAATAAGTTACTAGTGGGCACACAAACCAACGTATATAATAAAGGAAGTTATGAAGCGATAAGTAGAGCATATAAATGCGATTATGTGGAAGTAGCGACGAAGAAGGAGAAGATAGACGAAGATGAAGAAAAAGTAGAGGATTTGAAGAATGCTTAAATGAAAGAAGAAATAGAGAAGAGGAAATAAAAAAGAGAGATGTAGCAGTCGAAGCTTATCCTACAGAACGTTCGAATTTACAAGGAAAATTCCTGAAAAGACTCATGTATGATTCAGTGGAGGATTCGTTGATGCAAGAAGAAGAAGAAGAACAGAACCAACCCTTTCAAATTCAACCAATTGTGAAGGCCTAGGTAAAGCATATCCCAGTCAATATTTTAATTGATAGCGGAAGTGAACTGACCGCGATCTCAGAAAATTTATTCATGCAGTGTAATGCCAATGAGGAATTGCCAGTTCTGAAAACACGTAAGATTAATGTAAGAGGTCCTATTAGAAACAATGCTGCGGAAGTTCTGAGACAAACAAGGTTAACTCTTTGCCAAGGTCAAAAGATCGAAGCCAATTTCGTGATTATACCTAAACTATCTGTAGATTTGATTATAGGTGCAGATTTTTTAAATTAGAGACGAGCAATAATAGATATGGGGAAAGGTATCGTAACATTCGGGAATGTCATACTTCTCTTTGAGCAAAGGCTAAAATTAGAAGAAATAGCAGTTATAAACAAACATTTAAGAATGATGTGAGATAAAGAGGATGAAGAATTAGAATGGTATGCACAAAAGGGGGAATCGCCTCAACTCATGTTAGAAGTCCATAAAGAAATTGATGAAAAATTTCAAGAAGTTCAAGTAAATAATTAGCACAATATTTCAAATTTATGTTGCAGATAAGATCGTCAGGATAAAGAAGAATGATGAGAGAGGAAGGTGGGGAAAAGAAAGTAGTTTCAATAAAAACAAAAACAAAGTAACATCAATAGTAGCACAGATTAAAGTGAAGGGGTAAAGCGTAGATAGTCTAACAGCATGAAATAATAAAATGCTATACACCACAATACTACACAAAAATAAAAAACGAATTTCAGGATTCTTGTAGAAGTTAAGACTCAAAATATCTTAGAATTGTAACATGGAAAGGGCGCCGAAATTTGTAAAGCTTTTTAAAAAGGCGTAAAACAATGTAGGTACTAGACATATGTTAGATGATTATAAGGAAAACATTTTGTAAGAACCTTTGTAAAAACTCCAGCAAGGATGAGATGCAACTTGTATCCGAAGTTGGCAGTAAATCTACTGCTAAAAGGGACCTTTGCAGGGACAGACAAGCAAACACCGGACTTTCGCTGCTCGTAAACACCGGGACGCCCCGACTCAGCGGAGCGAGCAAAAAACGGCCCTATGAGAAGACCGCTTGGGCAAGCCACCACTGGAAAAAAAAAAATGTGTAAAAGTCACTCTACTGCTATTAAACAGCACACTGATGCACGAAACTGAAGAAAACTTCCACAAAGTAGAACTGACACGTCCAAACAATTTATCGAACTGTTACTAAGAGGAGAACTTCAAAGCGACTAGTTATCAATAAATATTCCCATATCCTGCCCAGAGAAGAACCAAGAATCAAGTAAGAAGCAGAGAAAAAGCAGGAAGAACAGAAGTTGAAGATTCGCAAGATTGAGACCAAGAAGGAAGATGGGTGAAGAATCGACAACATACCTTCCCAAATCCCTATTCTATTGTAAACTAGTCGTCTGCAGAGTATTACAACGAAAAACGACCGCTTTCAGCGACACATAACAATGACTTTCACGCATACAAAGCCAGTAAACCAGGAAATTCTGCACTCTCAGCTCCATTACGTTATGGGACCTCCACAACAGCAACACACAGTTGCAAAACCAACAAGGAACGACGATCGAAGCTGTACATCAAATACCTGCCCACATCGATCTCGCTCAAGTCTATCATCTTCGTGCCAAAAAATTCGCCGACCTCATGCTTAAACATTGATAGAATTGTGTGAAAGTGTGAAATCAAATTATGTGATGTAGGAATTCTGCAAAAGGAACATTTGAATAACTAAATAAGTTAAGCACACCAGACAGCTAATGAACTACAAAATAACGGTCGTTGACTATTGACTTAAATGAAAAACAGACTATCGATAAAAATAAGTCATTAGTTCTGAAATGGACAGTGTATAAAGAACAAAAGTAAGGCATAATAAACACTAAAACTATATGCCACTTATTTTCTCCTCATAAAAATAAAAGAAAAACTATATATTACTTATTTTCTCGTTATAAAAGCAAAGAATAAAAAATTATCTTCTTGGATGTTTTCCCTTTTTTTAACATTTGTACCATTTGTTAGGATAATATCTCAATACTTGTGTATGGATATTTGTTCGTCAAAGCAATACTTGGAAATAATTCTTATTTGTTAATGTAACAATCTTGAAATGAATGTCTAGAAACAAAAACATTTTTTAATAAGCAACAATATTCACAGTATTTGCTTGTACATGATATTTAAAAATGTGTTAGGAATAGATTTTACTTAATTACTACATTTATAAAAAAAAAAAAAAGATAACATTTCTAAGAAAATCGATGTGAAAGACTCCTCAATTTCGATGACAAACTTCATAAAAAAACAAATTTCACACTTAAATAAAGAAAGAAAATAATTAAAAATTAATAATGATAATAGCATAAAAATATTCTTCTCTTGTCAATATAAATATATTTTTGAGAATAATGTGGAAGAATATAAAAATATAAATTAGTAATACAAACTAGCATAGAACTAGAATAACGTGCCTGAACAGTAGGCAACAAAATTTGGATAAAAGAATAATTTTTGACTGACTTAGACAACCATTCAATCATTGCCTAACTTCAGTGCAAAACTTAAGTTCGAAGGGTGGTGATATGTAAGGTGTCAGGCAAATGCAACACCTTTCATGAAAACGCTGACATGATAGCAAATCCGACAGTATGTCACATACCTCCGAATAAATCCTGCCATTAAATTAACCAAAGTAATACGATCAACGAATGAGCAAATGGAATACCACAGACTAACACAAGTACCCTAAATGCATGTCATACCTTCCCACCGTGAAACAGGGGCAGTTCGGAGGGAAGAAACGAGAACAGAAGCCGAGAGCAGAACCTTGTTAAGCTAGATGTCCCTACGATAAGGGACGGACACCCACATCGCCGGCTGACCGCCAGGACCACCCCCCAGCCCATGTTAAAAGATAGAGCCATCCAGAAGAACACTATAGATCTTACGATAACACTAAAAGGGCCACACCAGCTTCAAGTTTTAGCGTGAGACTTTTTCGCGTCTCTGTTACGTAGCAAACATTAAAAACATTGCGCCACCACGAAAAGCATAACTTTTCTCATTGGATAGACAGAAGTTTTGTAGGTGCAGCTTAAGGTTAACATTGAGACCCTGATTGGTCAGTTGAAAACACAGCCAGATAGCTTTTTTTTAAACCAACTTCAGTAAATTGTAGTAAGGAGAAGTTAGGAGAGAGTTGCTTCCGAGATGGCGAGCTGTGTGGAGCTGCGTCGTCCGCCGCCCCCTGACGCTGCCTAAACACCGTCAAGGTAAGTCTCATCTGTTACATCCCCTTTTTACGTAATACTAGTGTCGATCGTCAATTAAATCTCATGGTGTTCACATTTGCTACTTGAAGTAAAAATCTGAAACATGTAGATTTTTATGTTATATAATTACTGAGAAGCCACATCAGCCACTGTAATTTACGACAAGTTGGATAAGTAATTAAAGGTAATTGAGAGTCACTGTAGACCATTTTGATAGTTTTCTCTTTTATGAAACTTAACTTAAACCTAGGTTATAGATGTGATATGGCATAGGTCATCCTTCGATCCATTGTAGAACTTGTAAACCCATTCAGGGAATATTCGTTCATATTTTTGTTGAACATAGTTGGTTTTTATCATCCTATATTAAAATATTTCCTTTTATCAATAGTGCAGTTTATAGACAATGTTTTGTGAGTAGAATAAAATTTCCAATGATAAACTTAACTGCTTTTTCGACGTTATTTTACTAGCTAACTAAAAATAGGAAAGCCTTGAACCCCTTCCACTAAATTTAGTTAGTATCAAAATTCTTTTACAGGGAGTGCAGTGGAGCTGACGCTGAAATCATTAAGTATTTGATTATATCATCGCTAGTCTCACTGATCTCTTCTGAACTCTACATGTCATGTGTGGTCTGGCGTCTCCTTACCAGCAACAGGTCCCAGGTTCAAACTAGTCAATTCCCTAAACACACGCTCAGAGCGTCGTTGCGCGAAAGTTGTAGGGAGACACGACTTAGAACAAACAGACACCACGCAGAATGTTAGACTGTGTTCAATCATCCAATGTTTACGCTCCTTACACCAAGCGAGGCATCGTTTGGCACTTGCCGGCGTGATGTGTGGCTTATGAGCAGCCGCTCGACCATGAAATCCAAGTTTTCTCACTTCCCACCTAACTGTCATAGTACTTGTAGTGGATTCTGATGCAGTTTGGAATTCCTGTGCGATGGTCTGGATAGATGTCTGCTGATTATACATCACGACCCTCATCGACTATTGACGGTCTCTGTCAGTCAACAGACGAGGGCGGCCTATGCTTTTGAGCTGCACGTGTCTCTTCACTTTTCCACTTCACTATCACATCGGAAATAGCGTACCTAGGGATTTTAGGAGTGTACAAATCTCGAGTACAGACGTATGACACAAGTGACACCGAATCGTACGACCATGTTCGAAGTCCTTGAGTTCCGCGGAGCGCCCGATTCTGCTCTCTCACGATGTCTAATGACTACTGGGGTCGCTGATATGAAGTACCCGTCAGTAGGTAGCAGCACAGTGCACCTAATATGAAAAACGTATGTTTTCGGTTGTGTCCGGATATTTTTGATCACATAGTGTATGAAAGAAAGTCTGGAGAACGAAATTGTAGAGTGGAAATCAATAACGGGATAAGTCCTAAAGAAATTCTTTTAGTTAGACGCCAAAACCCACCCTAAATGCTGTTGCAACAACCTGAAAAACGGGCTAAGCGCTTCGATCGTTTCTAGTTGTGTATATAACGCCATAAAGATAGCAACAGCGATATGTGCCGACCCACTGGTGAGTCTAAAGCAGGCTAAGTGCCACAAAGCTGTGACAGAGATTTGGCCCAGACTGAAAACGTAGAGGCTGTAAGAATTTAGTGGCGAGTACCTAGGAACCTAGTAAATGAAGAATGAGGCACCTAACAGAACTCGTATGGTTACTATGCTCCATACCGAGGACCTTTTTTATTTTTAAAAAGCAGCCGATACACATACCGACATAACTAAAGTAAATATTTCCAAAGTTAGTTGGATTCATGTGAAAAAAACTGCACCTTGTGTCGTCGAGAAAAGAGCAGACTTTAGCGAACTTGACGACTGGAGTACCTATAAGATCTTCAAGACGGAGATTACCACTAACATAATAAATAACTTTGTTTTACCGTCATAACAATGTTAAATCAACATGTAGAATGAAAAGAAAACGGATCTGCAACACATGCTGTGCTGAAAAGAAAATGGCTCTGCAACAGATGGTGGGGTATTTGAAATTAGTTAACGCAGTATTTTTTCGAACAATTAACCGATTCAAATATCTTTATAAAATTAAAAGGAGGATGGAAACTAATTAAATCACAAGATAGTGTGTCTAAAATGTACCCGTACAGTGTCTGTTATTAACAAAACTGATAAATGCTTGAGATTCCATTCATTAGCACCTACCGCTTTTAGCGATAGCTGTACGGCATTTAGAACGCTCTACGTTTTTCGGAATAAAATGTATATTTTCATTGACAATGTGAATGGAATTTTAAAAAAAATTAATACTAAATGTGACTCCTGTTGTAGACAACGAATAAAAAAGGTTATTGAGGTTTTTCTATTAAAATATTTTTGCCAAAACAAAAATGAGTTAATAACTGGGAATATCTTGACGACAGATCAATAAATAAAAAATATGTTCCTACATTTAAAAAATGTATGGGTTGTTAGAGACAAAAACAAGAACAGCAATAGGAATCCTCCTAGTACCTCGACCAAGCAAAGGCCTTAGACACGAGTGCTGTATAGCACTCACTCTGTTAGTGTATTATATGAAGCGAAGTTCTTAACGAAAGACGAAACAATGTGGAATAATGGGCCTAGAAATAGATGAGCAATACCTATTGACTTTACTATTCGCCGATGATCAGATAAGAGTGCCGCAGAAGGCTACGACAACACGAAGAAAATCTTAGAAACGTATAATAAGGCCAATCTAACAATTGATTTTCTTAAAACAAAACTTCTCCCTGTAGGAAGCAAGCAATATGACATTATCAAAAATGGAAAAACTATTGAGGTGTAGCATAAGTATAAATACCTGGTACCTATTATCTCATAGCAGGGTTCCAGTGAACATAAAACGAGGCAGAGGGCAACACAAGACATACCAGCAATCAATAAGCAGAATTCTGTGATGGGAACCTCTACAGCAGCCAGAAAGAGAAAGACACTGTGCAGAATGGAAAAATCAAGTGCAGCCATGGAATTTGAAAGAAGATTTACACAAGAAACGAGAGGTTTACATACAGGTTACGAGAAATGGCGGAAAGAGCTGTAAACAGTTCCAAAAATAACATACACTGAAGAGCCAAAGAAACTTGTACACCTACCTAATATCGTCTAGGGCTCTGCGAGCACGCAGAAGTGCCACAGCACGATGTGATATAGTCTCCACTAATGTCTGAAGTCTTACCGTAGAGGCCTGACACCATGAATCCTGCAGCGCTGTCCTTAAATCCGTAAGAGTACGAGGGGGTGGGCATCTCTTCTGAACAGCACGTTGCCAGGCATCCCAGCTATGATCAATAATATTCATGTCTGGGGAGTTTGGTGGCAGCGGAAGTGTATAAACCCAGATTCTAGTCCGACCAGGCAACATTTTTCCAGTCATCAATAGTCCAATGATGACGGGCCCAGGTAAGGTGTAAAGCTTTGTGTCGTGCGGTCATCAAGGTTACACGAGTGGGCCTTCAGCTCCGAAAGCCTATATCGATGATGTTTCGTAGAATCTTTCGCACGCTGACACTTGCTCATGGCCCAGCGTTGTTTCTGCAGCAATTCGTGGAAGAGTTGTACCTCTGTCACGATGAACGATTCTCTTCAGTCGTCGTTGGTCCTTCTTGTAGGATCTTTTTCTGGACTCAACGATGTCGGAGATTTGATGTTTTGTTGGAATCCTGATATTCACTGTACACTCGTGATATGGTCGTACGGGAATATCCCCACTTCATCGCTGCCTCGAAAATGCTGTGCCCCATCGCTCGTGCGCCGACTGTAACACCACGTTCAAACTCTCTCAAATCCTGATGTTGTTGTTGTGGTCTTCAGTCCTGAGACTGGTTTGATGCAACTCTCCATACTAGTCTGTCCCCTGCAAGCTTCTTCATCTCCCGGTATCTACAGCAACATACATCCTTCTGAATCCGCTTGGTGTATTCATCTCTTGGTCTCCCTTTACGAGTTTTACCCTCCGCGCTGCCCTCCAGTACTAAATTGGTGATCCCTTGATGCCTCAGAACATGTCCTACCAACCTATCCCTTCTCCTAATCAAGTTGTGCAACAAACTTCTCTTCTCCCCAATCGTATTCAACACCTCCTCATTAGTTATGTGATCTACCCATCTAATCTTCAGCATTCTTCTGTAGCACCACATTTCGAAAACTTCTATTCTCTTCTTGGCTAAACTATTTGTCGTCCATGTTTCACTTCCATACATGGCTACACTCCATACAAATACTTTCAGAAACGACTTCCTGACACTTAAATCTATACTCGATGTTAACAAATCTCTCTTCTTCATAAACGCTTTCCTTCCCGTTGCCAGTCTACATTTTATATCCTCTCTACTTCGACCATCATCAGTTATTTTGCTCCCCAAATAGCAAAACTCCTTTACTACTTTAAATGTCTCACTTCCTAATCTAATACCCTCAGCATCACCGGACTTAATTCGACTACATTCCATTATCCTCGTTTTGCTTTTGTTGATGTTCATCTTATATCCTCCTTTCAAGTCACTATCCATTCCGTTCAACTGCTCTTCCAAGTACTTTGCTGTCTCTGACTGAATTACAATGTCATCGGCGAACCTCAAAGTTTTTATTTCTTCTCCATGAATTTTAGTACCTACTCCGAATTTTTCTTTTGTTTCCTTCACTGCTTGCTCAATATACAGATTGAATAACATCGGGGAGAGGCTACAACCCTGTCTCCTCCCCTCCCTACCACTGCTTCCCTTTCATGCCCCTCAACTCTTATAACTGCCATTTGGTTTCTATACAAATTGTAAATAGCCTTTCGCTCCCTATATTTTACCCCTGCCACCTTCAGAATTTGAAAGAGCGTATTCCAGTCAACATTGTCAAAAGCTTTCTCTAAGTCTACAAATGCTAGAAACGTAGGTTTGCCTTTCCTTAATCTAGCTTCTAAGATAAGTCGTAGGCTCAGTATTGCCTCACGTGTTCCAACATTTCTACGGAATCCAAACTGATCTTCCCCAAGGTCGGCTTCTACCAGTTTTTCCACTCGTCTGTAAAGAATTCGCGTTAGTATTTTGCAGCCGTGACTTATTAAACTGATAGTTGGGTAATTTTCACATCTGTCAACACCTGCTTTCTTTGGGATTGGAATTATTATATTCTTCTTGAAGTCTGAGGGTATTTCGCCTGTGTCATACATCCTGCTCACCAGATGGTAGAGTTTTGTCAGGACTGGCTCTCCCAAGACGGTCAGTAGTTCTAATGGAATGTTGTCTACTCCCAGGGCCTTGTTTCGACTCAGGTCTTTCAGTGCTCTGTCAAACTCTTCACGCAATATCATATCTTCCATTTCATCTTCATTTACATCCTCTTCCAATTCCATAATATTGTCCTCAAGTCCATCGCCCTTGTATAGACCCTCTATATACTCCTTCCACCCTTCTGCTTTCCCTTCTTTGCTTAGAACTGGGTTTCCATCTGAGCTCTTGATATTCATACAAATGGTTCTCTTTTCTCCAAAGGTCTCTTTAATTTTCCTGTAGGCAGTATCTATCTTACCCCTAGTGAGATAAGCCTCTACATCCTTACATTCATCCTCTAGCCATCCCTGCTTAGCTATTTTGCACTTCCTGTCGATTTCATTTTTGAGACGTTTGTATTACTTTTTGCCTGCTTCATTTACTGCATTTTTATATTTTCTCCTTTCATCAATTAAATTCAATATTTATTCTCTTACCCAAGGATTTCTACTAGCCCTCGTCTTTTTACGTACTTGGGCCTCTGCTGCATTCACTACTTCATCCCTCAAAGCTACCCATTCTTCTTCTACTGTATTTCTTTCCCCCATTCCTGCCATTTGTTCCCTTACGCTCTCCCTGAAACTCTGTACAACCTCTGGTTTAGTCGGTTTATCCAGGTCCCATCTTCTTAAATTCCCACCTTTTTGCTATTTCTTCAGTTTTAATCTACAGTTCATAACCAATAGATTGTGGTCAGAGTCCACATCTGCCCCTGGAAATGTCTTGCAATTTAAAACCTGGTTCCTAAATCTCTCTCCTACCATTATATAATCTACCTGAAATCTGTCAGTATCTCCAGGCATCTTCCATGTATAAAACCTTCTTTTATGATTCTTGAACCAAGTGTTGGGTATGATTAAGTTGTGCTCTGTGCAAAATTCTACAAGGCGGCTTCCTCTTTCATTTCTTACCCCCAATCCATATTCACCTACTACGTTTCATTCTCTCCCTTTTCCTACTACCGAATTCCAGTCACCCATGACTATTAAATTTTCGTCTCCCTTCACTATCTGAATAATTTCTTTTATTTCATCATACATTTCATCATACTGTAGTAGGTGTGGGCTTCGTGTCTATCTTGGCCACAATAATGCGTTCACTATGCTGTTTGTAGTAGCTTACCCGCATTCCTAATTTTTTATTCATTATTAAACCTACTCCTGCATTACCCCTATTTGACTTTGTATTTATAACCCTTTATTCGCCTAACCAAAAGTCTTGTTCCTCCTGCCACCGAACTTCACTAATTCCCACTATATCTAACTTAAACCTATCCATATCCCTTTTAAAATTTTCTAACCTACCTGCCCGATTAAGGGATCTGACATTCCACGCTCCGATCCGTAGAACGCCAGTTTGCTTCCTCCTGATAATGACGCCCTCTTGTGTAGTCCTTCCCCCCCCCCCCCCCCCCCAGAGATCCTAATGTGGGACTATTTTACCTCCGGAATATTTTACCCAAGAGGACGCCATCATCATTAATCATACAGTAAAGCTGCACGCCCGCTGGGGAAATGACGGCTGTAGTTTCCCCTTGCTTTCAACCGTTCACAGTACTAGCACAGCAAGGCCGTTTTGGTTAGTGTTACAAGGCCAGATCAGTCAATCATCCAGACTGTTGCCCTTGCAACTGCCCCTCTTCAGGAGCCGGCCGAAGTGGCCGTGCGGTTAAAGGCGCTGCAGTCTGGAACCGCAAGACCGCTACGGTCACAGGTTCGAATCCTGCCTCGGGCATGGATGTTTGTGATGTCCTTAGGTTAGTTAGGTTTAACTAGTTCTAAGTTCTAGGGGACTAATGACCTCAGCAGTTGAGTCCCATAGTGCTCAGAGCCATTTGAACCAACCTCTTCAGGAACCACACGTTTGTCTGGCCTCTCAACAGATACCCCTTCGTTGTGGTTGCACCTACGGTACGGCTATCTGTATCGCTGAGGCACGCAAGCGTCCCCACCAACGGCAAGGTCCATGATTCATGGGGGGAGGGGGGGGGGGGCAAATCTTGATAACCTGACATTATTGCAGCAGTAACCGATCTAACAACTGCGCCAGACACTTGTCTTATATCCGAGTTGCCGACCGCAACTCCATATACTGCCTGTTTACGTGTCTCTGTATTCGAATACGCATGCCTATACCAGTTTCTTCGGCGCTTCAGTGTATAATACAGGATGTTAGGGGTCAAAGCGTTGATATTGTCATAATTGGTACCTTAATATGTAGGCACTTCAGTGTGTTAGCTTTTTTTCTGTGTCTAACAGTCATCCAGCAAACACGTCCCATAATTTACTACCTGATGTTTCTTGCACAGTGGCAACTGCACCACTAAGTGGACTGCGCATGTCAGTATAGACTCTCCGTTTTGCGTCCACGCGTCGACATTTTAACACTTGTCCTCCTGCCAAGTGGAAAATAAGGTTTAATGACGTGCTCTTGCCACGTGTAATTGGAGGCACTTAGCAAGCGACTTCTAATTACTATAGCTATAATTATTATCCTCCAAATGAGGTAAATACTGACAGAATGTTGTCCAGTACACTGCTTTCAGTCACCATTAAAGATATCTTCATTTGTGGTATTAACATCGTATGGTTTCACTCATTGCATTATTAGAACGACAACGTAATAGTTTCAGTGCCGTAGTAAGCAGTAACATTCAGTCCTTGTATACGTATGGTTCGACAGAGGAACCCATCATTCGTTACGTCGCCCCTTAGTTTCAGTAAATTAATATTAGTTTAAGTGGAATAGTGTCATATAGTAAATGGTAATACGTTCCGTGTTCTACCAAATCGCAAAAGTGACATCACGCGGAAACGCCGACGGAAACGCCCAATCGCTTCTTATCACATGGGCTCAACCTTCTGTGCAGTAATCTTTGACAAAAGCTGTCTTTGCAGCCGGGCAAAACACATTTACAACGTAAAGAAGAAAAAATGGCTCTGAGCACTATGGTACTGAACTGCTGAGGTCATCAGTCCCCTAGAACTTAGAACTACTTAAACCTAACTAACCTAAGGACATCACACACATCCATGCCCGAGGCAGGATTTGAACCTGCTACCGCAGCGGTCGCGCCGTTCCAGACTGTAGCGCCTAGAACCGCTCGGTCACTCCGGCCGGTACAACGTAAAGAATATCAGCTGTAGTAACAGAGCAGTCAGAGTTATTAAAATTCTACAGGTGTCGGCGCTGCGTATTTCTATGTTTCTATGTCTTTTTTGACGGCAATTTTGCACACAGAAGTAAAGTATTGGGAAAACATAGTAAGAAAATCAAATAAAGATGTGAGAATGAAACAGACAGACCCAGTGGTCTCATGCTGTAATGCGTACTTGCTTGGACGCCAACCATATTGGGATTTTTTGTTAGTGTCCTAAAGATGTTTTTCGTAACCTACATGATAGTTCGTATTCTAACAAATCATACAAGTGACACAAAATGACGGTCCCTTTGTGATAATATAACGAACATGATGTAACATGACTTGCACCGGAACGTAATCCTTGTACGATCTCAAATTTTCATCCCAGTTGATACCTTTATTTCGACAGATACTCGATTGTGTCGCTGGTTTTCCTTACCTTTCTCACCAACCTTTGTAATATTTTGCCGTACATACGACATGTTATATTCGCATAACAGGCTTTCGAAGACGCAGGAGAGTCTTGATCTTTGCTACAAGAAGCGAAATACACTTGTTGCAATGCTTCTGTGATAGGCTGCCGATCATTCTGGAGACAGGGCCAGCGGAAGAGAGGTAAGCGAATCTGCGCTTATGTTTCGTTTTCTGAGTCACAGTCGCTTCCTCAGATGTTGTTGATTTAGATCGCCACTCGATTTTTAGAAAATTTAAAAGCACCACAAAGGTAGTTCGGACATTGCGCTACGTATCGCAAGGAAATTTATAAAAAGGCAAAACACGTTCGTTAGATTTGTCGATCCAGAAAAATGTCTCGAAGGGAAAGTGGTGAAGATACTGTAAAAAATTAGACTATGTTGTAGAGAATGACAAGTCATATACAATACGTACAAGAACCAAGAAGGAACAGAATAGAAGTCCAAGAAAGAAGACTTAGAATTAAGGGGGGTTGGACGTCAAACGGGCCGTCTTGGAGCAGGAGAGACACCACAGGACATTTTAATTTCCACTGTCTACACTTTTAAGAATAAATTCATAAAACTTTGTCAGCAGGACCAGGAAGGATTCAGGATTCCCCAATCATAGCAGTGGAAGTTAAAAAAATTAAAAAATTATTTTTTTTTCATGTCTAAGTTCATCATTTTTTTCGCTTCTATCGGCTGCGTTTGTTGCTATAGGTACACGTTTCTTCATAAGTAAGAGAAATTCATCGACGAATTTTGCACACCATACAAACCATACTTGGAGGTGTATGAAACTCTGGAAATTGTTTAATTTATGAAAAAATTAATGTGCTGTTACATGTTTAGAAAAAACTCAAATTTTATAGTTAATTATCTCACTTTTTACCACAGTTTTTAATAGATTTGGAAAATTCTAGCGTTTCATACACCTGTAAGTATAGTTTGTATGCTGTGCAAAATTCATCGAAGAATCTCCCTTACTTATGAAGAAAAGTGTACCTATAGCAACAAATGCAGCCAATGGTAAGTGAAAAAAAGGTAAAATACAAATGTAAAAAGAAATATATTCTTTTCTTATGTTTTTGAACTTCCACCACTCTAAGTGTAAATCCTGAATCCTTTCTGGTCATTCTGACAAAGTTTTATGAATATATTTTTAAAAGTATAGACAGTGGAAATTAAAAATTCCTGTGGTGTCTCTCCTGCTCCAAGTCGTCCCTTATAACGTCCTACCCGCCTTAAAGAGGGTTTAAGACAGTGATACAGGCTTTCACTTCTGTTGTTCAGTACATATACGAGCAACGGCCACTCCACTTCAGCACCAGCATGCAACGACGTCCAGCGCATCCTCTCCGCCGCACTACACCATCGACACTACCACAACTCAAGTACAGATAGTGTTGAGGATCAGTGGACAAAGTTCAAAACCATCGTACAATATGCGTTAGATGAGTATGTGCCAAGCAAGATGGTAAGAGATGGAAAAAGAGCCACCGTGGTACAACAACCAAGTTAGAAAACTGCTGCGGAAGCAAAGGGAACTTCACAGCAAACTTAAACATAGCCAAAGCCTTGGAGACAAACAAAAATTACGCAAAGCGAAATGTAGTGTGAGGAGGGCTATGCGAGAGGCGCTCAATGAATTCGAAAGTAAAGTTCTATGTACTGACTTGGCAGAAAATCCTAAGAAATTTTGGTCTTATGTCAAAGCGGTAGGTAGATCAAAACAAAATGTCCAGACACTCTGTGACCAAAATGGTGCTGAAACAGAGGATGACAGACTAAACGCCGAAATACTAAATGTCTTTTTCCAAAACTGTTTCACAGAGGAAAACTACACTGTAGTTCCTTCTCCAGATTGTCGCAGAGATGACAAAATGGTAGATACCGAAATAGACGACAGAGGGATAGAGAAACAATTAAAATCGCTCAAAAGAGGAAAGGCCGCTGGACCTGATGGGATACCAGTTCGATTTTACACAGAGTACGCGAAGGATCTTGCCCCCGTTCTTGCAGCGGTGTACGTACGTCTCTAGAAGAGCGTAGCGTTCCAAAGGGACGTCGAACAGATGTGCAGAACTATAGACCTATATCTCTAACGTCAATCAGTTGTAGAATTTTGGAACACGTATTATGTTCGAGTATAATGACTTTGCTGGAGACTAGAAATCTACTCTGTAGGAATCAGCATGGGTTTCGAAAACGACGATCGTGTGAAAACCAGCTTGCCCTATTCGTCCACGAGACTCAGAGGATCATAGACACGGGTTCCCAGGTAGATGCCGTGTTTCTTGACTTCCGCAAGGCGTTCGATACAGTTCCGCACAGTCGTTTAATGAACAAAGTAAGACCATATGGACTATCATACCAATTGTGTGATTGGATTGAAGAGTTCCTAGATAACAGAATGCAGCATGTCATTCTCAATGGAGAGAAGTCTTCCGAAGTAAGAGTGATTTCAGGTGTGCCGCAGGGGAGTGTCGTAGGACCGTTGCTATTCACAATATACATAAATGACCTTGCGGATGACAACGGAAGTTCACTGAGGCTTTTTGCGCATGATGCTGTGGTAAATCGAGAGGTTGTAACAACGGAAAATTGAACTGAAATGCAGAAGGATCTGCAACGAATTGACACATGGGGCAGGGAATGGCAATTGAATCTCAATGTAGACAAGTGTAATGTGCTGCGAATACATAGAAAGATAGATCCCTTATCATTTAGCTACAATATACCAGGTCACCAACTGGAAGCAGTTAATTCCGTAAATTATCTGGGAGTAGGCATTAGGAGTGATTTAAAATGGAATGATCATATAAAATTGATCGTCGGTAAAGCAGATGCCAGACTGAGATTCTTTGGAAGAATCCTAAGGAAATGCAAACCGACAACAAGGGAAGTAGGATACAGTACGCATGTTCGCCCACTGGTTGAATACTGCTCAGCAGTGTGGGATCCGTAGCAGATAAGGATGATAGAAGAGATAGAGAAGATCCAACGGAGAGCAGCCCGCTTCGTTACAGGATCATTTAGTAATCGCGAAAGCGTTACGGAGGTGATAGATAAACTCCAGTGGAAGACTCTGCACGAGAGACGCTCAGTAGCTCGGTACGGGCTTTTGTTGAAGGAGTCAAGCAGTATATTGCTCCCTCCTACGCATATCTCGCGAAGAGGCCATGAGGATAAAATCAGAGAGATTAGAGCCCACACAGATGCATACCAACAATCCTTCTTTCCACGAACAATACGAGACTGGAATAGAAGGGAGAACCGATAGAGGTACTCAGGGTACGCTCCGCCACACACCGTCAGATGGCTTGCGGAGTATGGATGTAGATGTAGATGTAGATGTAGAGAGCTACAACGTGGGGCCAACTTAGAGGACTGAATTTCCCACATTGCCAACATGTAGCATTGCTCAGATCAGCCACCAACAACCACACATGACCTCCATAGGGGTGCACCCGGCACTCGTATGAAGAAACAATGATGGTATTAAAAGAACGGTGGAAGAGCGGGATTAAAATTCAAGGTGGAACGATGTCAGTGATACGTTTCGCTGATGATATTCCTATCTGTGGTGTCACACATTGGTACAGTCCCGGCGGACATCGTGATGTTGCTAACGAACTGCAAGCTTCCGTCCAACACTAACAGCGGTCGCGCGGGATCTAGTGGAGCCAATGGTGCGCGCCCACTGCCCACGCCTCCAGTATCTCAGTACCCCCAGCGCCCTCTCCAGATGCGACATAGGACGGGCGGGGGCAGCCACTCAGCCCCCTCACACTTGGAGCCTCTTCGCTATGACACTACCGCTCGTCCTTATTTTAGGGAGCCTCATCCTAGCCGACATTGTGATCGGTGCACTCTGTACCTTCGGCTGCGCGGTGTAGCCGCGTAGTATAGGGCGCCTTGCCCCGGTTGGCGCGGCTCTCCCCGTCCGAGGTTCGAGTCCTCCCTCGGGCACCGTGTGTGTGTGTCCTTAGCATAAGTTAGTTTAAGTCAGATTAAGTAGTGTGTAAGCCTAGGGACCGATGACCTCAGCCGTTTGCTCCCATAGGAACTTACCACAAATCTGTATCTTGCTGCATTATTTGTAACGAGTCTTTGGAGAAATACAGGTTAAGTAAATCTTCTGTTTGTTGTGTTAAGTTGGTCGCTAGTAATTTCTACTCTTGTCCAGCTTTCCTAAAACGGCAGCGGCAGCATCCGTCTGTAGCCCATCTCTGCAAAATAATAAAAATAAAAAAAAATTAAAAAAATTAAAAAATAATTTTTCGGATGTGTGTGAAATCTTATGGGACTTAACTGCTAAGGTCGTCAGTCCCTAAGCTTACACACTACTTAACCTAAATTATCCTAAGTGTGTTGAAATCTTATGGGACTTACCTAAATTATCCTAAGGACAAACACACACACCTATGCCTGACGGAGGACTCGAACCTCCGCCGGGACCAGCCGCACAGTCCATGACTGCAGCGCCTAAGACCGCTCGGCTAATCCCGTGCGCCCCCACCTCTCCCTATCGTCGTGTACAAAGTGGTACAAATGGCTTTGAGTGCAGTGGGACTTAACATCTGAGGTCATCAGTCCCATAGACTTAGAACTACTTAAACCTAACTAACCTAAGGACATCACACACATCCATGCCCGAGGCAGGATTCGAACCTGCGACCTCAGCAGCAGTGCGGTTTCGGACTAAAGCGCCAAAGTGTTAGACAACAGATCCAAAGCCAGAGTGAAGAAGAATTACTGGAATAAACATTCAATTTATACAGATTAGAGATTGAGTGCAAACTGAAGAAAGGCAAAAGTAGCGAGCACTAGCAAAAATGAAATTAGCGATGGCATGAACATCAAATTTCGTGACCACGATATAGATGAAGTTAAGGAATTCTGCTGCCTCGGAAGCAGAACAACACATGACGTGTGAAGCAAGAAGGAGCAGGTTGGTTGTGGCAAACGGGCATTCCTGGCCAAAATAAATCTACTACTTGTGGTGTCGATAATTTCAGGAAAAAATTCTTAGAATGCACTGTTTGGAGTTGAACATTGCTAGATCAGGGTGATAAACCGAAAAAGAAGAGAACCGAAACATTTGATAGGTCGTGCTATAGAAGGAAGATGAGAATTAGGTACGCTAATAAGGAATGAGGAGTATTTACGCAGAACTGCGAAGGAAGGAAAGTATGGAAAATACTGACGAAGCGAAGGAACAAAGATGATAGAGGTGTGTTAAGACAGCAGGGAATAATTTCATTGGTAGAAGAGGAAGCTGTAAAGGTAAAAGAGGAAACTGAAGAGGATAACAACTGCAGAGGAAAACAGAGACGGGAATATGCTCAACTAATAATCGAGAACGTTGGATGCAAGTGTTATTCGGAGATGAAGAAGATGGCACGAGTGAGGAGTCAGTCATGGGCAATGTCAAACCAATAAGAATGGCTATAACGCCTCAGCCTGCCCAATGCTGTAATACGTGCTTCAGCATATCAGGCCAGAACCTTACGCAGAATTAGACTCTGCTACTGAAAGAAATGAGGTGACGTCAGTTCTTACTTCACACGGCTTATGTGACTCTGTGCTCGAGTTCGAGTCTCGGTCCGGCACACAGTTTTAATCTGCCAGGAAGTTTCATATCGGCGCACACTCCGCTGCAGAGTGAAAGTCTCATATTAAGTTTTTGTTTGAAGCAGACTACCATGTAAGGTTATATTGTTACCCAGTTCACTACCCACGCTTGGTGCATTATCTCGCTGAAGGTACACGTCGCTGACCGTCGGGATACCGAGGGCGTGCAAATAAACAAACATGACGGAAAAGTAATTCAGTGCTTTTTTAACGTTACTCAATTTTCTCTTTTGTAAACGTCTCCTACAAGTAGCACAGAATCTGATCTACAGTTGAAAAAAGCTTCGAAATTGATCCGCTGACTGCGAATTTGTACCAGTTGTATTAGGCATACATCTGCTACACAACAGTCACATATCAAAATTTGTACCTTATCGGGAGTCCAAACTGGAACAAATTTTCACTACTGTAGTCTATCTGTGCCTGATGCAACAGATGTGGAGGAATACGCAGGCAGCGGATTGGTTTTGAAGTATTTCGCACAGCTTTGGATCGTATGCACTGTCTGTTCGTTCAGACGTGCATATAAGTAGTTGAATAAAAAATATTAAAGGGGGGACCATATCAAACTGGACCCCAAATACACTCTAAAGGCAAAAAAAGGAAAAAAAATGCCGCACCACGAGGAATTATCCGAATGGCACGGAATTCAGTAGATGTGACGAACATGTACAGACAAAAAAATTATCATTCTTCACTTAAAACTTCCGAGCTGATAGGCCGTGGTCGATATACATATCTCTACCCTCACGTTTCGTCTCCGACTGCGGGAAACATCCTCCGAGGTAAAGCGGTGAACTATACCTCGGAGAATGTCTGCCGCAGTCGGAGATGAAACGTCAGGGGAGAGTTTTATACATCGATCACGGCCTATCAGTCCGGAAGTCTTGAGTGAAGACAGTACCGGGCGTGAAAGCCTACAATGTTTGACCAAAAAAAAAAAAGTTATTACAATTTCAGAAAAACTACAAAATCCATTCAAGAAATGAAATGCTGTTTTTATAGTTGTTTATGAACTTATTTTTAAATTGCCTGATCTAGAGGAATCTGCATGTCTCTAATAATTGCTCACGTACGCTTTGCATTTGTGCCATCTCCGTGGCATGGTTGTTACTATATCTTGAAGTTGACCTACAAACACTTCTATTTCCGATTATTGAATTTGGCGGTATTTTCTCGGGAAGCTCACGGCAGCTGGGACTGGTCATGAATGCCTATGTTCATTATTTCTGTAATGTTCGATTCTTGGATCATATTTTACCACCATATGCGCAGGTATCCCGCGTGCAGACAAACGCAGAGATTTCCGTACCGTCTGTCTTATCTACTGTCTTATGAACGTACTCTGGCCCTCACATTTCTCCTCGACTTTACGGCTCTTGCCTGAAGAATGTGCCAGACACACCCGTTCCCATCAGAGCAAAATCCTTTTCGTTGCACTTCATAGTTTAAAAGTTTCGTGTTATGCTTAAAATCGTGTTCACATGTGTCAAGCTGGTATCTAAGAAATGTGTAAAACTTACTTTGATATCTAAATACTTAAATCTCAGTCCATGGCAACAGAAGTATATGAAAATTTAATTCTGAACGAAAATATGTGGAACTCATGCTGCAAGATACGAATTCCAGACTACCCGGTACATCAAACAGTTAGCCTGCGAGAAAGCGATCTGTTTTCAGTTAAATTTACATATACCAGCCGACCGCAAAACAGAATAATTCAAAGAAGAATGTGGTCCTGAATATTGCTAATTCTTATCTTCAGTCTCGAACAGAATCACAGTACCCGAACTGTCATTGTAATTAGACGGAAAATGTAGATAAAAATTAACGAATCTGACTTCCCACACCTTATAATGGACGTGACATTTGGTACTAATTAAATTTATTGGCATACCGGTGCTCGTGGAACGTTCGTCTGCCCTGCAACCTGTCACTATTAGGAATATTGATCTGACGGTCCAAAACCAAATTTCATTTGCAGTATTTGCGATATGCAATGCAAGACCGCATCATACCAATTTTCATAAAATGCCTCAGTGTACAGTTCGCTATGTGCAATGCGAGTATACAAACAGACTAGTTCATATACTTCACAAAAAAATCTCTACAACAAACTTCAACCATACGCAATATTCTAACAATAAGAAGCTATGCAGTTACAAAAATTTACAAAAAATTGGATTGCCTTAGCAGTTGGTTTTATCATTCTTCCTCTAATACAGTGTCATATTCATTCTTCAAAACATATTAGTACAAAACCCTTTTTAAACAATGCTGCCTCCACTATACGGAACGTCGGCTTCCATCATTCTCAAAGCCAAGTACGTTTCCAAACTGTTTAACACACACTGCTGCTACTCTCTTCACAAGAAGTAACCTCTGCAGTCTCAAGAACAGACTTACAAATAATATGGCTATATCGATACTCGAGGTCGACTATATTTATCAGATTCACAATTTCATTTACATTTATGGACCAAACGTCTTGCAATTCGTTATGACAATTAAGATAGCTCATTACATCACCCCTCCCATATTAAACAAGATTTTTTTCAGAATGGTTTCTGCTGATACAGCAGTAGGAGGCACTCAAAAATTTCTTGAAAAGAAACATTCACAAAATCATAGTACAAAATGTATAGTTACAAATATCCTGGAGTGTGTGACAATGTATACAAAATATCAGTGAAGGGATACAAAGTAATACTAATACAGTAGGCCTACTTAAGTTTAAATACGAGTAACAGTACGTACACGCAAACAAATGTACAAAGGTTTCCAGTAACACGTCATTTAGCATATTTGTCATGATATAGACTACGTGGCTTAACAAGATGCTTGCTGTGGTAAATCAGTAATCTAGTTCAGTCAAACAAAGTCGCCTAAACACATACAGTTTTACAATAAAGTACAAGGCATTACAAAGTCATTACAATTAGCTGTACAAATGTTCAAAGGAAACAGGTAAAGGGCAAGTAAGACTTCCTGTCAATTCAAAAGAAGTAAGAAGGAGACATACATTTCATGCACCATGGTACAGAACTTTACAGAACGGTTAAAATTCTTTGTTCGAATGCTTAAGAAAATCTTATAAAGAAAAGTTAATATTCTGATCAGTTCAAACAAAGCTTAAAAGACGCACATTTACAATATGGTACAAAAATGCTTACAATTGTCTGTTCAAAGTTATTGAGAAAACTATGAGGACAACGTCAAGCTATGGGAGGAAACAAATATCACTGCAAAATGTCACATATATCAGTGTTTTGTGACACACATGCTTGTTACAACAGCACCAACATGGCATCATGAGCACATTCCGAGGACAGACTCAGTGAGCATAGCACTTTTACTTCAGTTTCCACAGCGTTCAAAATAAGTATGTTATCCCGGCAGACTTAGAGGGGATGAAGATCCTTTTCACAACCTCCACTAACAACCCAGGATCTGAAGAGCTACAATCACTGTTGTAGAATATCCATTATGATCAGTTTTCACATTGGTCCATTTTTGATAAGCGGAGACATGGAGTGGTACTTAACTTTGTGCCACAGCAAATTGTATGAAACCCTTCAGCATAATCCATTAGGCTTTGTGTGTGTGTGTGTGTGTGTGTGTGTGTGTGTGTGTGTGTTAACGATGGTCATCTTCCATGTGGGTCCAGAATCATGGAACAAATTTACAAAAAAATTAGACAACTAGTTAAGTACATGTTACTACCATAATGAATTGTCCTGAAAAACATATAATTCAATGCTCACGTGCCTTATCCAAAACCCTTATCTAATGTTCAATAGAAATCATTATCTTATAATCTGGGTATATTATGAATCGTATTTATGACCTGTCAGTAAAAGTCTGATGTCATTTTAACCACGTTGCTTAAACAAGTACAGAGTTGATCATCATTTTGGCATCAGTGGTCAATGTTAAATAGTCATCTCCATTCTTAAAGCACATTAGATAAATGAAATAATTTGGATCTAGTTTTCTAGTTATATACTAGTAGTCTGGCGAGAATGCTAACTACCACATATACTATACAATAGAACATCATGACTAAAAGTGGTGATGACCAAAAATATACAGCCGTTTTGTACACACTCTTAGCACAAAAAAACAATTGGAGCAAAACTCGTAGGTGTAACATCATCTTAGATTTAATCAAATTCATTGGTATCATTAAAACTACAAAACTATTGTCATTCCTGGTGATAAGAGAGTAACATGCTAATTATATTTTCATTAACAAGATGCAAGTTCTTGGATATTCAAAGATCAGATTTCAACCACGCAATAGCTCTATTATCTTTTGAGTAAATTCCTCTTAAAGACATACATACATAGCACAGTTCTGAACAAAAAATATTCATATTAAATATACATGGTTCGCATTTCCACTGCTATACAGGGTACCTGTAAAGTTAATATTAAACTACATACAATATCATTACTGAGACAAAAATATTCCTTTACTGTTAATTTACAACCTGACATAATACTACAAAAAAATCATACACTATCGAAATAACATCATCTTCTACTTCTCATTCGATTCCTGAAATATTTGTTCTTAAAAAAGTATCTTCTCCTAGATACATATCATAATTCAATAAAAATTATTCCTTCATTACTGCTGAGCATAAGTATCATTTACGTTACTGCATAATATCAACACTGTGCTTCATCATACAAATACAGCTACACCATATGTACATTATTTCTCACCTTTTGGTCTCACTATTTTTTTACATAAATGCCATACTTTACCCTTTCTTTATCATTCTTCACAGTGTGCCCAGTTTCTCAAAATATACTTAATCATCTGAAATTGTCAGTTAATATCTCTGTATTACCAGCATTAAATAGCTAAGGATTGTTAGCTATTTTGAGACATCTCAAAACGGGATCAATGAAGCAAATTTCTGAAATATCATTCTCAAAATACGAAAAGTCCATGGCAAATTACGTTTACCAATAGTTAGGAAAATAATTCTTTGTAGTAAAAGGACAAATAGTCCCAAATCTAGCTCCACTACATCTACATCTACATCTACATCTATACTCCGCGAGCCACCTTACGGTGTGTGGCGGAGGGTACTTATTGTACCACTATCTGATTCCCCCTTCCCTGTTCCATTCACGAATTGTGCGTGGAAAGAACGACTGCTTGTAAGTCTCCGTATTTGCTCTAATTTCTCGGATCTTTTCGTTGTGATCATTACGCGAGATATATGTGGGCGGTAGTAATATGTTGCCCATCTCTTCCCGGAATGTGCTCTCTCGTAATTTCGATAATAAACCTCTCCGTATTGCGTAACGCCTTTCTTGAAGTGTCCGCCACTGGAGCTTGTTCAGCATCTCCGTAACGCTCTCGCGCTGACTAAATGTCCCCATGACGAATCGCGCTGCTTTTCGCTGGATCATGTCTATCTCTTCTATTAATCCAACCTGGTAAGGGTCCCATACTGATGAGCAATACTCAAGAATCGGACGAACAAGCGTTTTGTAAGCTACTTCTTTCGTCGATGAGTCACATTTTCTTAGAATTCTTCCTATGAATCTCAACCTGGCGCCTGCTTTTCCCACTATTTGTTTTATGTGATCATTCCACTTCAGATCGCTCCGGATAGTAACTCCTAAGTATTTTACGGTCGTTACCGCTTCCAATGATTTACCACCTATGGCATAATCGTACTGGAATGGATTTCTGCCCCTATGTATGCGCATTATATTACATTTATCTACGTTTAGGGAAAGCTGCCAGCTGTCGCACCATGCATTAATCCTCTGCAGGTCCTCCTGGAGTACGTACGAGTCTTCTGATGTTGCTACTTTCTTGTAGACAACCGTGTCATCTGCAAATAGCCTCACGGAGCTACCGATGTTGTCAACTAAGTCATTTATGTATATTGTAAACAATAAAGGTCCTATCACGCTTCCCTGCGGTACTCCCGAAATTACCTCTACATCTGCAGATTTTGAACCGTTAAGAATGACATGTTGTGTTCTTTCTTCTAGGAAATCCTGAATCCAATCACAAACCTGGTCCGATATTACGTAAGCTCGTATTTCTTTCACTAAACGTAAGTGCGGAACCGTATCAAATGCCTTCCTGAAGTCCAGGAATACGGCATCAATCTGCTCGCCAGTGTCTACGGCACTGTGAATTTCTTGGGCAAATAGGGCGAGCTGAGTTTCACATGATCTCTGTTTGCGGAATCCATGTTGGTTATGATGAAGGAGATTTGTATTATCTAAGAACGTCATAATACGAGAACACAAAACATGTTCCATTATTCTACAACAGATTGACGTAAGCGAAATAGGCCTATAATTATTCGCATCTGATTTATGACCCTTCTTGAAAATGGGAACGACCTGCGCTTTCTTCCAGTCGCTAGGTACTTTACGTTCTTCCAGCGATCTACGATAAATTGCTGATAGAAAGGGGGCAAGTTCTTTAGCATAATCACTGTAGAATCTTAAGGGTATCTCGTCTGGTCCGGATGCTTTTCCGCTACTAAGTGATAGCAGTTGTTTTTCAATTCCGATATCGTTTATTTCAATATTTTCCATTTTGGCGTCCGTGCGACGGCTGAAGTCAGGGACCGTGTTACGATTTTCCGCAGTGAAACAGTTTCGGAACACTGAATTCAGTATTTCTGCCTTTCTTCGGTCGTCCTCTGTTTCGGTTCCATCGTGGTCAACGAGTGACTGAATAGGGGATTTAGATCCGCTTACCGATTTTACATATGACCAAAACTTTTTAGGGTTCTTGTTTAGATTGTTTGCCAATGTTTTATGTTCGAATTCGTTGAATGCTTCTCTCATTGCTCTCTTTACGCTCTTTTTCGCTTCGTTCAGCTTTTCCTTATCAGCTATGATTCGACTACTCTTAAACCTATGATGAAGCTTTCTTTGTTTCCGTAGTACCTTTCGTACATGATTGTTATACCACGATGGATCTTTCCCCTCGCTTTGGACCTTAGTCGGTACGAACTTATCTAAGGCGTACTGGACGATGTTTCTGAATTTTTTCCATTTTTGTTCCACATCCTCTTCCTCAGAAATGAACGTTTGATGGTGGTCACTCAGATATTCTGCGATTTGTGCCCTATCACTCTTGTTAAGCAAATATATTTTCCTTCCTTTCTTGGCATTTCTTATTACACTTGTAGTCATTGATGCAACCACTGACTTATGATCACTGATACCCTCTTCTACATTCACGGAGTCGAAAAGTTCCGGTCTATTTGTTGCTATGAGGTCTAAAACGTTAGCTTCACGAGTTGGTTCTCTAACTATCTGCTCGAAGTAATTCTCGGACAAGGCAGTCAGGATAATGTCACAAGAGTCTCTGTCCCTGGCTCCAGTTCTGATTGTGTGACTATCCCATTCTATACCTGGTAGATTGAAGTCTCCCCCTATTACAATAGTATGATCACGAAACTTCTTCACGACGTTCTGCAGGTTCTCTCTGAGGCGCTCAACTACTACGGTTGCTGATGCAGGTGGTCTATAGAAGCATCCGACTATCATATCTGACCCACCTTTGATACTTAACTTAACCCAGATTATTTCACATTCGCATTCGCTAATAACTTCACTGGATATTATTGAATTCTTTACTGCTATAAATACTCCTCCACCATTGGCGTTTATCCTATCCTTGCGATATATATTCCATTCTGTGTCTAGGATTTCGTTACTGTTCACTTCCGGTTTTAACCAACTTTCCGTTCCTAATACTATATGCGCACTATTTCTTTCAATAAGAGATACTAATTCAGGAACCTTGCCCTGGATACTCCTGCAGTTTACCAATATTACGTTAACTTTTCCTGTTTTTGGTCTCTGAGGACGGACATTCTTTATCAACGATGATAATGTCCTCTCTGGTAAGCGGGCAGGTATTTTATCGTTTCGCCCAAGGGGGGGTCCCTCTAACCTAAAACCTTACTTACACTAGGATAGTAGGGGAGAGTTATTTACATCCAGTACCTAAACAGAACATTAGAGAAAGCCGAGTACACCGTGAATTAAAAGAATATATACTAACACCCGACTCCAGGCGGCATCAGTTGCCAGCTGATTTGCCTCTCATAGAGAGACGGATCCTCTACCTAACTCGGATCTCATTCTTTCCTCTTTCCCTATATACCAAGGGAATAGCCGGGTGGGGTGGCTGAGCGGTTCTAGGTGCTACAGTCAGGAACCATGCGACCGCTACGGTCGCAGGTTCGAATGCTGTCTCGGGCATGGATGTGTGTGATGTCCTTAGGTTAGTTAGGTTTAAGTAGTTCTAAGTTCTGGGGGACTCATGACACCAGAAGTTAAGTCCTATAGTGCTCAGAGCCATTTTGAGCCAAGGCAATAACATTATGTCGACCTTAAATCCATGTAGAAAATTTCGTATGTACCAGGTCCGTTGACAAAGACTTCAAAATTCGATCGTAAGATATCGAATAACTCTCCTACTTACTTGAGAGGCTTCCTCTACGCTGTCTACTTCCTCGCGTAGAATTTCAAAGATAGCAAAAGACTGTTGAATCTCCTCAGAAATACTTTATTTATGGCCGATGGGTTCATTGCGAGGGTGTGATTTTGACGAAGATAAGAACTTCAGACAGTTAATGTCTTCTTCCTCCTTTGAAATCCAGTCGTCGCCTGAGCATCATCAATGTTTACAATAGCCTTGTATTCATTCATGAAATCAGCACCGAATATCATTTCTGTAGTAAGAATGGGCACAGATAAGAAGTTGGCGGAGAACTGATGATCTTGCCAAATGAAATCCAAATGTGTTTGGTTTCTGACCTCTACAGTTTTTCCAATAATAACACCCTTCAGTTTCTGTCATTTGCAATGGAAATGTTGGACAAATTGTAAATTCTTGACATTAACGGAAAGCTACCTCACTGATAACCGAAATAGGGGTACTCGAGTCTCATACTGCTGATAAGGAAACTTTTCCAGGAGACACTGACACTTTAGGATGGATTAACAGGTTCTGATTGCCTACCTCCTCTTCCAACAAGGTATCCCTAATACCATCAAACTGGGCACTTCTCTCAATCCATGTCAAAAACGTTTCTCCTAGGATAGTGTCACCAAAGTCTACTACCATATCATTAGTTATGTTCTGCTTGTGGATATACATCTGTTTCATATACACTGTCATCATCTGACCAAGGAATGTAATTAGTTACCCAGTCAAAAACACTGATTTCTCTTAAGTTTAAAGTTTGATACTCAACAGTCTCTATACTAACAGGACTATGGTCGGTTCTATCTAATATCAGTACCTCATTTTGATTACTAATAGGCTCATACTGTTAATTTTGTTCACTAATCGGTTAACAACGTGTGATTTCTATGGTATGAACGGAGGAATTCTTTGTATCGACCAATGAGTCGTTTGCCGCATGTGCCTTATTTATTATGGGTTTGAGCTCCTCACTTACATATTACTTAACTTGTTCAGTTCTCTCCTTTATATCTGCCAAAAGTTCCTCTGTAAATTTCTTATTAATCTGTTCTAGATTGCCGGCTAAATCCCCTAACTTTCTGGCTGGTTTTCCGTCATGATCTTCAGATATTTGTGTCCAGTCTCCTGCCACTTTCTTCAAATTTTTTTATAGTCTTCTGTCACGTTCTTGAAATTTCCTATCCTGTTCTTTATTGTGTTCTGATGATATCTTCAGAATACTTTGCAAAAAATCGTTGTTCCCATCTTCGGCATTACTACAGGAAAGGGCAGAGATTGGCTCAGTTTTGTCATCAGTTGTGGATGCAATACCTGAATCCTTAACAACAGAACCTGACTGTTGTAACAGATTACATCCCAAAGACTCAGTTCCCAAAGCAGAACCCCAATTGCACTTTCTTATCCACGTTTGATACCGAAAAATTACACTGAACAATCGTATCAGGCATCTTTCTCAACTGAATCAATATATTGAAAGTATCCCCATTCAGCTGTCCCTTCTATGTCTACAACCTTACCAAAAGTTACATCAGCTGCAGCTCTAGCATTTGACCTATCTCTGGCAGCTCTTCACGTTTTAGTGCAGTTACAGTAATACATCTAGCAAAAAGGAAATACCCCACACACTGAAGATCAACACTACACATATAACTATTAAAAGTTGTGTCCTATAAATGTTAATGAGAACAGGAAAACATTTTAATTTTCGCTGACAGAAGTCACTGAATAAATGCAAATTCTAGCTTCTAGTAATATCACAGTTCAATGAAGTAACTACACTTCAGAAAAGCACACAAAGTAGCATTTACCACAAAAATATCGGTCTGTCTAACCATACAACTCTTCAAGATCCAGTAAACCAGAATACTCTTAACTGGGAGTATATCATTAGCAAAAGGAGGGATCAAAAGCAAAATCACTTATTCTAAGCACAATATAACACAACAAATCCATAAAGTGAAAGAATCTCACTTCCACTACACACTGTAGTATTTCCAAAGTTCACAGTTGAGAATAAAATACTTTTCACAAAATCGGTGTCCAACGTTGCAGAGAATACATAATAGTTCTAGTCCTGCACAAATAAACTTCTACTGTTCTCCGGAAAACTTGTCTAAATCGTGTCCTGGTAATAAATATTCAAAACAAACTGTGCTGCTGTAATGGTATACAGTGTACAATAACCTTTATTTTTTCATCACTGATCATGAAAGTAATCACTAAGTCAATGCCTATAATTGAAGTTTTATTTGTGGCTGCAGAACAGATCTTTACCTGACAGCAAAAATCAACAGACTAACATATGAATACGTATCCTGTCAGAAAAGGCCCACAAGTGAAACGGGTTCCTACATATTTAAACTCGTGTTTTTAAGGGTCTCGATGGTATTTAAGAAACGTGAAAAATTACTTTGATACCGTTGTAGTTAAATCTCAGTCCAGGGCAAGAGAACCATGTTAGCGAACCATGGAGCTCACGCTACAAGATACGAATTCCAGACTAGCCCGTACTGAGGGCAATTAACCTGCGAGAAAGTGATCCGTTTTCAATTAAATTTGCATATGCCGTCTGACTGCACAACAGAATGATACAGATTAAAATATTGGCCCTGAATATTGCCAATCATTATCTTTAGTCTCGCAAACAATCACTGTACCAGAACTGTCACTGGAATTACACAACAAACGAACATAAAAATTAACGCATTTGACTTTCTGATCAAACTCTTTGAAAATTCACATAATAGCACTTTAGTGAAATCTTGTACTGGTATTAAGCCTTGGACGTGATACTTATATTTTCACAGAACTCTCTGACAGTCACTGTGCCTTACAACGGACATGAACGACACATTCACTACAGTGTTCTTAGCTGGTGAAGTCACCTTAACTTTCGTTTGTCGAGTACTCGCTATATCGGAAAACACCTATAATGTACATTTGTAAATTCTTTTTATATCTGCAATTATCATTGTTGTTGTCATCGTGACTGTCAGTGTCATTATTTTTATTACTATTATCAATATAACTGGCAGCAGCAGTACCATTGCAAGTTCTGCCAGTAATAACTTTATTTGGTCATAGTATTGTTTACTCAAATTCTCATCATAGACACTCAGATCATTGTAATACTATTTGTCATATTAAACCTGTTATTTCTTACGTTACTATGATGTGAAAAATCTTCTGTATGTGTTAAACCCTGGTCCG
The DNA here is from genome assembly GCF_023864345.2 of Schistocerca serialis cubense. Lineage (NCBI taxonomy): Eukaryota > Metazoa > Arthropoda > Insecta > Orthoptera > Acrididae > Schistocerca > Schistocerca serialis. Next base: position 5,286,761 of record NC_064646.1, read on the forward strand.
ATGTAATCAGACCAGGTTCATAAATAAATAAAACGCCTCTGACTGCGTTCATTCTATTATAAAGCCTTTCCGTGTGTCCTCTAACGTTTTCGCCAAGATATCTCTTTCCTAGTATTGATGGACGCGTCTGGTTTGTGCTCAACTGTGGTGTCCTAGCTACCATTTCAGGTAATTATTCTTTAGGAGATGCGAGTCTTTAATGCAGGAAGCACAGGTTGTTCTCCTTGATTTCGGAACAATCTTCGCAAGATGTTGCAAGATTGTTTGGAGTAGGGTGCAGAAGTTTCACTCCGATGCCCTTACACATCCTCCGTACAGTCCTGAACTCTCCCTATGCGATTTCCATATTTTTTGGTCCCTGAAGCAAGGCATTCATATTCATCGTTTCCTTTACACGAAGAAGTGCAGGCCTAGGTATAATCGCGGTAACCACAGGCAACCACAAACATTTTTCGATGAAAGCAATACGCGTATTGTCTCACAGTGCCATAAGTGTATTTACAGTTATGGCTTATACTCTCTATCCATCTGCCACACTTTCATTTAATTCCCTCTTACACTGTACTTCCTCCGACAACAGATTGAAACAATCATGTCCTCAGCAGAATCGTGTATTTGTTCTTTTTTTAATGAATTAAGAATTTTTAATTTGATCCTTTTCTTTACACAGACTTCACGGGCTTTGTCGACTACAGTCGCGTCTGAGTTTCTTTAAAGATTTTGTTATTTAATTTTCTTTTATCTCCGATTGTTCAGAATTAATACTGTGTTAATATCAAATCACGTTTGTTCGTGGTTGCACTCATGATTGTAATAAACTGGGGTCAGTACGGATCAGTCCTTAATTTCAGAAGCGAGACAGAAGCTTGAATCTTTATTACTACTGAGTTTTGCGAAAAACAGTCCCTGGACTCGTTTGTTAGGGGCATTAATTTTCTAGCGTTTCTATTGCGTTTCAACATTTTACTCCACATATGAGGCTGTGCACCTCGACAGGATTCAGTCGATCCAGAGTAGAGTGGCAGCAACTAATAGGCCACGAGGTCGTCGGGTGTCTACACAACTGCCACCTTCTTGTGGAGGGGGAGATCTTAGTTCACTTAGCAAAGCGGGAACGTTTCAAAGTGACGTTGCAGGGGAATGCTTCTGTGGTTGTGCGTTTGCAGGCTCTTTGAACGTTCTTGGTCACCACATCTACCACGAGGTCTGTTTCTTGTATGGAGTCTACACTTTGAGTAGGTCGAGCGTTGTTACTTACACATCTTTCTGCTTCCAGTTTATGCTTATTGTACTGGGCAGTGAGTTTGGTAATCTGCTTTCTCCAACAATACCAGACTCATACTTGTGATGCGATGTCAGGTTATTTTCTTGAGTAGTTGTAGTTTAGGCTTGATGCTCTTAATCACAGCAATATCTAGGACAATTGCTGTTAGGTTCGTAATATTTAATACACGCATAGGCTCCGTATGGTGACACATTTAATTTCTATTCCAGTTCTAGCAGCTGTTGCGCCTTGTGGTTGATGTTTCTAAAGCGCCAAGACAAAATTTTAGAGTTTGGGCCACCTCTTATCAGTATCCAATGGGACCGGTCGAAAATTTCGAGGAAGTCTCCGCAATTAAGTTCTGATTCGAACTAATACAGGGTGTTCAATAACTAACTATGCAGTTCATAACTTGCCGTATTAAAGCTATGGGAGTTATAAGAGATGCTGTAGTTCATCCCCTTGAACTTGAAGACACACTTGCACACGCTTCTGCATGTTCTTGAAGACGTTGTGCAGAATATCGGGATTAATGTTGCGACGATGACGTGTCAGTGCAGCTTGGAGTTCTTGTATGGTGTACGAATTGCCTTCATAGGCCTTTCTCTTCAACGTACCCCTTAGAAAGTAATCCGATAAATGCGGAGGCCAGAGTCCTCGAGAGATGAGGTCACCAAAGACGTCCTTTAAAAAGTTCATCCCCTTGTGGGTGGTATGTGCAGTCGCCCCATCCTGTTGGAACCAGTATTCTCAATTTCGTACTCATTCAGTTCACATAGGAAGGGCTCCAGGATGCAGGTGCAATTCCGTTCTGCATTTATGGTGTCCTGAAAGAAGATCGACCCAGTGATGCGTTTACGAGTCACAGCGCACCAGACACCAAACTTTTGATCATGCATTGGAGACATCTTATATTCATGCACATTTTCCGTAGTCCACATACGACTATTCTGGCTATTGTCGTAACCGGAGAGCTGGTCACGCTTCATCCGTGAAAAACTTAGTGTAAATTATGCCCTCACCGTTGTCCTGCAGGAAAGGACAGAAACCAGGTGCAAAAGTTCACACGCGCCGGGCGACCGGTGTCTCTCAGTTCGTGCACGACCGACATTTTGCACGGATACATGGACAGTGACTTTGTAACACCACAGTTTAATACTGTAAGTAATTTGCGCTGTTTTATTATGAGTAATATAAGGCATATATTCTTTAATACGTAATGTCTTTAACCTACTTTAAAGAAATGTTCAAATGGTTCAAATGGCTCTCAGCACTATGGGACTCAGCTGCTGTGGTCATCAGTCCCCTAGAACTTAGAACTACTTAAACCTAACTAACCTAAGGACATCACACACCCCCATGCCTGAGGCAGGATTCGAACCTGCGACCGTAGCAGCAGCGCGGCTCCGGACTGGAGCGCCTAGAACCGCACGGCCACCGCAGCCGGCATAAAGAAATGTAAAGGCTTTGTGACATGCTTACTCTTTGCAAGTCAAGTTCTTTGTATTATTTGGAGGAGAGTAGCATTTAATTATGTTTATTTGTGTTGACTTCTTAATATGATTAAATGATGAGATTTTTTAAAGTACGTTTGTAGGTAACTACATTGTACCTGTTCCATATGTAGGTACTTTGTATTATATAAAAACAAACCCAATGTAGTTCCCCTCTTCAAGGGATGCGAGTTGGCGCGCTAGGAGATGGTGGATGTGGCGCTCGTCTGGGAGCCAAACGAGAGAGCACAGTAGCCAGTCGACAGCAAGTAACTGACGAGCAAACAACGCACGTGCCGAGTGGTGCTTATAGTATTGCAAGTGGAATGGAATGGCCTCGGATTTAATATGCGGCTGTAAAATGGTGCTCTAAAATTATTACTAACAACGCCAAGAAGAGGTAAATAGAGCTTATTATTGCCAATGGAAATACCACCTACCTGCCACATACTCGCCACCTCGTTTGCGCAACCACTTCGTCACACTTACGAAAGGTCAGAAATGTATTAATGTGAGAACCACTAATGTTGTGTTTGGTTCTATGGAAATAAAATCCTAATGTTCAAAAATGTGTTTGCTCAAAGTGTTCATCCTATGCAGTTTTCCAAGTAGGATCCTCTCCGTTACGTAATGAAATCCGAGAATGTCCTTTGCATAAAAAGCATTAACAATTCTACGGTGCATTTTTTAAATGTGTGGCAAAATTTTATGCCAGTACACGTAATGTGCTGGGCAAGAATTTCTAGTTTCTCATACATATAACAGTGACTCTCCATGTTTGAATGTTTTTGAAACTTAACTACAAAATGAATTTAAAAACCAGTTTGGAAAGTGTATTACGTGGAAAAGAGAGTACTAATATTTACTGATTTAAAATTGTTTCCAAAACTTACTTGTTTCACAAGCGGCACTATAAACCTTTTTGTCTTGAGGTTGTTTGAAGTAAAATGTTACTGAAAATTGTGTCTGTTTTGTAGACATACTGTTAAAATAAGGTAAACTTGATGATTTCACATTGAAAGAGTAATCCAATACTACCTTAATGATATATAAATTTGAGAGTGTATACAATTTTGTTGTTACAATGATAGGGTTACTCTGTGGGATCACATTTCTTTTCCACCATATCAAAAAGAATAAATCAAATCGCTCTCAGCACTATGGGACTTAACATCTGAGGTCATCAGTCCCCTAGAACGTAGAACTACTTAAACCTAACTAACCTAAGGACATCACACACATCCATGCACGAGGCAGGATTCGAACCTGAGACCGTAGCGGCCGCGCGGTTCCAGACTGAAGCGCCTATAAACGCTCGGCCACATCGGGCGGCTGGAATAAATCAGCATAGTAGGTTTCTAGCCAATGAGTCTTGAAGCAATCACTGAGAAACAGCCGGCCGAAGTGGCCGCGCGGTTCTGGCGCTGCAGTCTGGAACCGCGGGACCGCTACGGTCGCAGGTTCGAATCCTGCGTCGGGCATGGATGTGTGTGATGTCCTTAGGTTAGTTAGGTTTACCTAGTTCTAAGTTCTAGGGGACTAATGACCTCAGCAGTTGAGTCCCATAGTGCTCAGAGCCATTTGAACCATTTGAACTAAGAAACAAAGATAGAAGGTTTGTATACGGTGTGTCCTTTTCACTTCTGTATAGTGAATGTGTGTCTTAATTGTACTTGACTATGATTATGAGCTATCTGTTCTTGTGTGGTTAGCGAAAGGCAGGTTTACGCAATGTAAGTTAAAGACAAAAGTAATGATTAAAGTAAACAAGAGAAGGGCTCATTTTCAAACCTAGTCACTACTTAACTACTAAAGTGATACCTACTGCTACCCACTGTGTAATTTGTCCATTTGGGTGTGTTCATTGCACTGCATAGAACAGTATTTAATGAAAGTTCGCTTTGAAGTAGTAAAAAACAGGTTCTAGATGAATAATGCTTGTACATTATTATGCCTAATTAGGCTGGCGACCGTATAACTATTTCATTTAACAGTAATCAGTTACTGTTACTCCTTGCAAAATTATTTCTTTCTGTAATCTACCTACAGCTGTTCTTACGAAATTAAGGTTCAATTCCAATTTTCCGTTAGGTGAACTCGGTCAAATTTTTAAATTCCTCTCAGGGGGTAGCATTTACTGCAAGGTTAGGTCATATTTGCCAAATTTACTACAGCTGTAGTGTTATACGTGGCTGCCTTGTGACAAAAACAAACCTCGTCGTCACTAGGTAAACGGCGGTATAATGAGCAGAGCAGTAGCGCTGTAATTTCCGGAGAATCTTGTGAGTGGAACCCACGAATACGTGGGCCTGCTGAGGTAGTCGTCTAACCGATTTGTTTGGACTCTGCAGCATCATGTCTGTCACTTCCGCCACCTTCTCTTCGGATGTTGATGTGGATGGCCTGCCTGATTTTGAAGCATCATGAATGCTTACGGTCTTTCGAAATTTGGTGGTGAGGTTCCTTGCAGCATTGCAGTTAGGCATCGTCACTCCAGGGAACTTTGCTGCAAATGCGGCTTCTGCTGCAGAGGTAAACTTGTCTCCACTGCGGAACACACGCTCCGCAAGAAACACTCTTTGTTCAATCGTCAGCATGATGACCTGAATCACAATGATGTCATACAAGACATTGGTCTTGAATCAAACCGGAACTGCGAACAAATATGTTAAACAGTGGAAACGGTTGTATTCATAATTGACAGTCATTTCAGTCATTACTTAGCACATCACGACATGTCACTGAATAGTTAGTTTCTGAACACCCGGTGTATCCCGCCACAATTGCGAATTAGCTGGCTACCTTTAGAAACCCCATGATCCATGGACCTTGCCGATGGTGGGGAGGCTTGCGTGCCTCAGCGATACAGATGGCCGTACCGTAGGTGCAACCACAACCGAGGGGTATCTGTCGAGAGGCCAGACAAATGTGTGGTTCCTGAAGAGGGGCAGCAGCCGTTTCAGTAGTTGCAGGGATAACAGTCTGGATGATTGACTGATCTGGCCTTGTAGCACTAACCAAAACGGCCTTGCTGTGCTGGTACTGCGAACGGCTGAAAGCAAGGGGAAACTACGGCCGTAATTTTTCCCGAGGGCATGCAGCTTTACTGTATGATTAAATGATCATGGCGTTCTCTTGGGTAAAATATTCCGGAGGTAAAATAGTCCCCCATTCGGACCTCCGGCGGAGACTACTCAAGAGAACGTCGTTATCAGGAGAAAGAAAACTGGCGTTCTACGGATCGGAGCGTGGAATGTCAGATCCCTTAATCGGGCAGGTAGGTTAGAAAATTTAAAAAGGGAAATGGATAGGTTGAAGTTACATATAGTGGGAACTAGTGAAGTTCGGTGGCAGGAGGAACAAGACTTCTGGTCAAGTGAATACAGAGTTATAAACACAAAATCAAATAGGGGTAATGCAGGAGTAGGTTTAATAATGAACAGGAATGCGGGTAAGCTACTACCAACAGCATAGTGAACGCATTATTGTGGCCAAGATAGACACGAAGCCCATGCCTACTACAGTAGTACAAGTTTATATCCCAACTAGCTCTGCAGATGATGAAGAAATTGATGAAATGTATGATGAGATAAAAGAAATTATTCAGGTAGTGAAGGGAGACGAAAATTTAATAGTCATGGGTGACTGGAATCCGAGAGTAGGAAAAGGGAGAGAAGGAAACATAGTATGTGGTTACGGATTGAGGGAAGAAATGAAAGAGGAAGCCGTCTGGCAGAATTTTGCACAGAGCATGACTTAATCATAGCTAACACTTGAACACTTGGTTCAAGAATCATAAAAGAAGGTTGTATACATGGAAGAATCCTGGAGATACTAGAAGGTATCAGATAAATTATATAATGATAAGACAGATATTTAGGAACCAGGTTTTAAAGTGTAAGACATTTCCAGGAGCAGATATGGACTCTGACCACAATCTTTTGGCTATGAACTGTAGATTAAAGCTGAAGAAACTGCGAAAAGGTAGGAATTTAAGGAGATGGGACCTGGATAAACTGACTAAACCAGAGGTTGTACAGAGTTTCAGGGAGAGCATAAGGAGCAATTGACACGAATGTGGGAAAGAAATACAGTAGGAGAAGGGCTCTGAGGGATAAAGTAGAGAAGGCAGCAGAGGATCAAGTAAGTAAAGAGATGAGGGCTAGTAGAAATCATTGGGTAACGGAAGAAATACTGAATTTAACTGATGAAAGGATAAAATATAAAAATGCAGTAAATGAAGTAGGAAAAAAGAATACAGACGTCTCAAAAATGAGATCGACAGGAAGTCCAAAATGGCTAAGCAGGGATGGCTAGAGGACAAATGTAAGGATGTAGAGGCGTATCTCACTAGGGGTAAGATAGATACTGCCTACAGGAAAATTAAAGAGACCTTTGGAGAAAAGATAACCACTTGTATGAATATCAAGAGTTCAGATGGAAACCCAGTTCTAAGCAAAGAGGAGAAAGCAGAGGTGGAAGGAGTATTTAGAGGGTATATACAAGGGCGACGTACTTGAGGACAATATTATGGACATGGAACAGGATGTAGATGAAGATGAAATGGGTACTGCGTGAAGAGTTTGACAGAGCACTGAAAGACCCGAGTCGAAACAAGGTCCCGGGAGTCGACAACATTCCATTGGAACTACTGACAGCCAAGGGAGAACCAGTCCTGACAAAATTCTAGGATCTGGTTAGCAAGATAAGTGAGACAGGCAAAATACCCTCAGACCTCAAGAAGAACATAAAAATTCCAATCCCAAAGAAAGCAGGTGTCGACAGATGTGAAAATTACCGAACTATCAGTTTAATAAGTCACGGCTGCAAAATACTAACACGAATTGTTTACAGAAGAATGTAAACACTGGTAGAAGCTGACCTCGGCGAAGATCAGTTTGGATTCCGTAGAAATATTGAAACACGTGAGAAAATACTGACCTTACTACTTACCTTAAAAGAAAGATTAAGGAAAGGCAAACCTACGTTGCTAGCATTTGTAGACATAGAGAAAGCTTTTGACAATGTTGACTGGAATACTCTCTTTCAAATTCTAAAGGCGGCAGGGGTAAAATACAGGAAGCGAAAGGCTATTTACAATTTGTACAGAAACCAGTTGGCAGTTATAAGAGTCGAAGGGCATGAAAAGGAAGCAGTGGTTGGGAAGGGAGTGAGACAGGGTTGTACCCTCTCCCCGATGTTATTCAATCTGTATATTGAGCAAGCAGTAAAGGAAACAAAAGAAAAATTCGGAGTAGGTATTAAAATCCATGGAAAAGAATTAAAACTTTGAGGTTCACCGATGACATTGTAATTCTGTCAGAGACAGCAAAGGACTTGGAGGAGCAGTTGAACGGAATGGTCAGTGTCTTGAAAGGAGGATGTAAGATGAACATCAACAAAAGCATAACGAGTATAATGGAATATAATCGAATTAAGTCGGGTTATGCTGACGGAATTAGATTTTGAAATGTGACACTTAAAGTAGTAAAGGAATTTGGTGAACAAAATAACTGATGATGGTCGAAGTACGGGTGATATAAAATGTAGACTGGCAATGGCAAGGAAAGCGTTTCTGAAGATGAGAAATTTGTTAACATCGAGTATAGATTTAAGTGTCAGGAAGTCGTTTCTGAGAGTATTTGTATGGAGTGTAGCCATGTATGGAAGTGATACGTGGACGATCAATAGTTTGGACAAGAAGAGAATAGAAGCTTTTGAAATGTGGTGCTGCAGAAGAATGTTGAAGATTAGATGATTATATCACACAACTAATGAGGAGGTATTGAATAGAATTCGGGAGAAGAGGAGTATGTGGCACAACTTGACAAGAATAAGGGACCGCTTGGTAGGACATGTTCTGAGGCATCAAGGGGTCACAAACTTAACATTGGAGGGTAGCGTGGACGGGAAAAATCATAGAGGAAGACCAAGAGATGAATACACTAAGCAGATTCAGAGGGATGTAGATTGCAGTAAGTACTGGGAGATGAAGAAGCTTGCACAGGATAGAATAGCATGGAGAGCTGCATCAAACTAGTCTCAGGACTGAAGACCACAACAACAACAACCTTTAGGATTGTGACTCCAATGGCGTTTTTGGCAGTTCTTCCACGTGGTTTCTATGACTGGTTTTAACGAACGCTGCAGAATGCGAATTTCTTAGTGTGACAGTAGACTGTTTCTACAAATGGATTACCGGGCGTAGTAATGTGTTACTTGTGTCCGCTTATAAACTGATTTAATTCTATTTACTTGTCCTTCAGGCTGCTGAGGTTCCAGAAGCGTATCCGGCGGATTAACATCCTAATTTTGTTGTTCATTTTACGGCGTTGGGACCTTTTTAATTATTCATCCAGCTTTAATCATTCACTCCAGCAATGGGAGGCGTCTTCCCAGTTTCTGTTCCAGTGGAATAAAAATGATGCCTTATTAGATATCGGTGGATCCAGGGTTCCCATTATTTATGTTGGTGTTATTGACGCTTATCCGGTTCCCCGTTGGCGACACAGTCCCTGCACGTGATTTTTGTGGTCGTCTTCATAATGTTTTTCATGGTGTTTCTTATTGAACTGGTTTCCTTTCTGTGTTCGTTCGGAACGTCCCTTTTACGGCGCTGTTTATTTCCGTCGGATGTTTTTGTCTTACTGTCTCTGTCTTTGTTCTTATTGTCCGTTCGGCTGTTTGTATTATTTCAATAGTGCTTGGTACACACAACGTCCTCGATACGACAGTGGGCGCTCTTGGCCGCAGTTTGAGAGTGTATCCATAGCCGTTGGCATTGTTCATATCTTCGAGAGATAGTTGTTTCCACGTTATCACACAACGAGATGCCATGTGCAAGTAAATCGCGGTATGATTGAATCTTTGACCCTTCATGCAATGGACTAGACCATATTTTATTCATATGCTTCTGCTGTAACTCTGTTATACATCAGCTATTTGAGGTGGTAAATTCCATGGTTTACGTCTTTCTGGTCACTTCATTGTTCTGTTTTTGGTATTGGTGGACTTCCGTTCCAATAAAACTTTTCTGATCTAGTGCCTACGTAAACTGTTCTTCCGTGAATTGTGCCGTTAATCTCTTAATAAGAACTTCCACTTTCTTATTTTCTGTTGGCTGGTGTGTGTAATTCGGTAGGCTATAAGTTTCGAAGAATTAAAGAGCTCTCCTCTTGTCTCCATAATTTATAAAACGATATTTGATAACGTCTTGTTGACAGATGATTTCAGATTTATGTCTGCAAGTTCTATGCATTTCTCTGCGTAATGTACGCTAAAGTGGCACAGTTTTGAGTTGGCTATTCTGGAGAGCCACGGTCTTCCTCCTTTTCAGTTGGTGACTGAAGTCATTCGACAGCTGATTCACCTTGGGCAATAAGAGGCGTACAGACTGTTAAGTAGGAGAGTGATGGGCAATACACACGGATGAGAAAAGATATCGACTAGTTTTTCACAAATCGACGGAGGAAACCTCTGCCCTTCATGCAATGTCCATAAAGCATTAGTTTACTTTGGATTCTTGGCTTAGGTACACAAGAAAGGACATGATTGCAACTTACACGTCGCTTTTAGCAAAGATGTTTGATGCTGACTCCAAAACGTTGGTTCATCAACAAAAGTGAAGAATGGATACAGCAGAAGGATAGTGATCCGAAGTACCGCAGCAAGCTTTGCAGAGACTGGAAAAAGGAAAAGATGTGCAGGCACTGGATTGGCCCTCACAGTCACATTACGCTAATCCTGTTGAAAATGTGTAGTCTTATATAAAAAAAAGTAGCAAGGCAAAAGTCTTCACTTTAAAACAGATGTCCACTTCGACACATTTAGATGTCTCTTCCACGAGCACACACGGGAAACCTGGTTTCAAGCTTACCTCAGAGATGCCAAGCAATTATCGACGCTACGGGTGACTGGATATATGTATTTTTCTTTTGTTCACATAAGATGTATGTATATATTTTACTATGCTGTCAAATATATTTTTCTACTGATTACCGACAACGATCTTACTTAACAGACTTTGCATCCGTTGAAGGTTTTGAGTTCTGCTCTTCGTTTCCGTGCAGTTTCTCCCGCGTTCTAATTAGTTTTACATTGCGTCTAATGACGGACCTCGTTACATCTGTTCTGATTTTGTTTCCTTGGCAGCGGAATCTTTTTCTTGGTCGTCGTTTCGTTGACAGTCTGTTTGCTCTTATTCTATGTATGCACCGATTTTTGATAAAATAATTCTGGGTAATGGACCCTGTCAATGTAAACTACTAGAACAGAAAATTGCCAACGTTTCTGCAATGAAATATTAATTCACTTTCAATAGAAACACTTAAGCAGATAACTCTCAGCGAGTGAGTTCCTATTTTTAAGACGCGTGGAGTAATGAAAAACTTAAAATTATGTTCTCGCCGTAATGGCGTCTTTGAAACAAAATCAGCTCAGTATATGAAACATGCAAAGTATTCAGGAATAATTATGGGATGTCTCTCCCTACACTATTGAAAGGAAAACACAAGTTTACACATTTATAGAATTAATTATTATTACCATAAGAATGGTTTTTCTTACAGTATTAGTGACAAACACATACCATTCTCATCACGAATCGTCAATGGCGTCTTTCTACAATCAAGAACAAAACGAGTAGTTAGTTTTTTCTCTTTCTTCGTCGTTAGAGGACTGTCTATTCATTTTTATCTTTGTCACAGCTTATCCTTGAAATACATACTTTTCTTATTAATAGTAAATGTCATTGTACCTTTTCTATGTTATTTTACAATATTTCGCTGCAATAACCGCAACACATCGTCTTTTTGGCTTTTATCAATATTTTCGTTATTACGATTGTTTTTATATCGTCGCACTAGTTCCGTAAATTTTCGCAATAACGTCATGGGGATGGTATCTGCCCCCCCGCCCCCTCGCCCCCCCCCCCCCCCCACCAAATGTGGTAGTTATTTGTCCCTTAGCAACCCAAAAAAGCTTCCCACACTTTTAGATCTAGAGAACATTTAAAATCTGTATTAGTACATCTCTCTCTTAATTTGCCATTAGTATTTTACTGAGGTAAGTTGTACTAAGTAACAAGTACTATCCCTCCAGTTACTTCGATTGTGTTTCCTACTCCCCAGCTTGACTTGCGCGTAGTCTGTTACAAAGGTAACAAAGTCCACGGGTTAAAAAAGAAATAACGACCCCCCTATTCAGGTTTAGTCGGGCGTGTGAAAACCAGGGAATAAATCACCTCAGGGCCCGAGACTACCAAAAAAACAAGCGTCTAATTTGCTTTAACACAAAGACAAATATTGTAATTTCCCATGAATGTAGTTGTAATAACAAGTTACATATTATATGAGAATATCCTATTGTAGAGACGATTCACATTTACAATATAGATAGAAAGTTGTTTAGTTGCCATCATAGAAATGGAAATGGAATCTGTAGAAACAATAGCCATAATTTATTTTTCATGACAAAAAGTTTGTCTCTTTCTTGGTAATGATTTGTGGCGTCGGTTTGCGGAGAGATGAAGACGGCGTGCTGCAATCGCCCACGCGCTCTGCATTGTTGTCCGTCCGCTAGCCTGCTCGCGCGTCTCGTCCGCAGCAGTACAGTTGTGTACATTAAGCAAGTCATACTCGCATTAGAATTCACACTTATACACCCTACATCTGGAAAGAAGTTTTATTAGCACATTTCATATTGTGTCCGCTTCCATGTAGTTACTGTTCGATTATGTTTGTGAACTTATTTAGTTCGTCCAGTTCTTTTCGTCTACACGTAACTTAATTATTTAAAAGTGTAGCAATCTTTCTCCATACTGCACACAGAACAATTTAAGAAAGTGGGTACATTCCGCACACACGCTCTGTGGTGGGTGTCCAATGTGTGTTTCCTGTATGAATTTCACCAGTCCATGTTGACACACAACGGATGTAGTTGGCTACACCGTCACTGACGTCTATGACAACGTGCACTGATTTGTATCACTGATCCAGATCCACCGCATCAGATGATGCACTTCTTTTGCTAAAAATTGTCACACACTGTTACCACAATATTTAATACAGTTATAGAACACTGTTCGTTTTACAGATCGCTACTGCGTCGTTTGAAACAGCAACAGTCCTTTTACAAAATACATTAGTCCGCAGACAAGAGTCTTTCACAAAATGAAATTGTAATCATTTAATAATGACAATAATCAGGTGAAGCTTGTTTATTGGCAACCCAACCTTACACATAATAAACATCCTTCGTAGTGTCCCGGAAAAGCATAAGCTAAATAGCCATCCGGACAAGCCAACGGTTCAGGTTTACAATGTTGTTGTCCAGATTATTTACTGATTCAGCCCTTGTTCATTTTTTGTTTTCTCATTTATTGATGGTGTGTAGGACATTAGCCCAAGTACAACCAGCTACCAGTCCCTAACCGAACGGTCGTAGTCGCGGAACATTATTTCAAACTCTTAAAAGTTCCGAAGATGGAATTCTACGTAACTTTGGAATCACGTAATCCAGATTGGTAACAAATCCCCCCCCCCCCCCCCCCCGTGGTGCATGCCATATTTATTCATCCAAGGTGCACTTATTCACACTTACATTCAGGGTATATTTACAAAGAACATAAAATAGTAATTGCAAAAAAATCTCTCTAACTGAAATTGCATAATTTAAAGAAATAAATTTGACCTTCAACTGATCTTAGGTATTTTAACAATATTTACTAGAAACAGCTTCTAAGTCCTGATAACTTCCTTCTCTTCATTATCAGTTAACTCTAACACCACAAGATTATTTCTTCCAGAAACAATGCTTTGACTTTGTAGGCAAAGATATATACTAAAATGTACACCTTATACCAACACTTGCATACAATTTCACATATACACAGTAATTGTAAAAGCACAAATGAGATACACAGCAACTGTAAAAAACAAATGAAATACATTACAATCCTATAAACACCAATGAAATTTTCATCCCTAATTGCTGTGGTCAAGTAGCCCCCTCCCAGCATATCAAGCAGGTTCTCTACGTATCTTGTAAATGGCTTTAAATACTTTTGAGCATAGACTCCGTTTATTTTTATTTTTTGTCAATGGTTCCCAACAGGTAACTTTCATGGTGTGGTACGTCAAAAATCTTAAAGGGCCCTGTGTACAACAGTTGCCTCTTTTTGTTCACTTTTCTCAAAACCGTCGACTTCGGGTGATGCCGTACTAGTACTAGATCGCTGACATTGAATTTTTCACAACACCAAGTTTCTTCCTATGACGGTTGGTGTGGTATGTCAACAATCTCAAAAGGGTCTGTGTACAACAGTTGTCTCTTTTTGTTCACTTTTCTCAAAACTGACGACTTCGAGTGATGCCTTACTAGTACTAGATCGCTGACATTGTATTTTTCACAACACCAAGTTTCTTCCTATGACGGTTTTTTTCTAAACTCTGCCTGTCCTTGCAGTGTGATATGAGCTTCTGTCAACCTATCTTCCCAAGATAGTTGGTCATTTATTTTAGGCAAAGGCTGCATCCACTTATTTTCGTCTTCTTCGTCAAACACTACTTCAAAAGAAGTTGCTCCTGTGGAGTCATGAGGCAAATTGTTATAGATATATTCAAATACATGTACATAGTCAATCCATTTAGTTTGTTGACTAAGTATATATGTTCTCGTAAAGCGATTTAATTCCTGAAAGATCCTCATTACAGGATTCGCACTGGGATGAAAGAAAGCCGTAAAAATATGCTTCATTCCATGTTTTTCAATGAAATCTTTCCACTTTCGTCCTCGAAAGTATGTTCCGTTATCCGACAGCATTGCCTTAGGTTTCCCTACCGATAACATGTAATCATCTTCTAGGCGCTTTAGCATATTCGTTGCTGTTGATGTCCTCATAGGATACAGTTTCACGTATTTAGTAAATATGTCGTATATGGCAAATATATACTTAGTGCCCCCTCGAGCCGTCTGAAGGGGACCTGTCACATCACGGAGGTTATCTCCAAAGGTTCTTTAGGTACTATCGGGTTCAATTCGGATAAAGTACTTAGATTGACACCCTTGCCATTTTGACAGGTGACGAACGTTCTAATTATTTCATTCACACGTCTCTGCATGTTCGGAAAGTAGCAATATCTTGCCAGTTACCTGGCACAATTTTTAACACTAAAGTGGCCCCGTATTATGTGTATACCAGATGGCATTTCGTACTTGATCCTCCGGTATGCACACACTCCACCTGCCTTTCTCCTCGTCTGTACGATGAAACAGGATGTCCCCTTGAAGGAGAAAATGTTTACTTTCCTGTCCCTCCGGATCTTCCTTTATCTTACCTCGTATACTTTTCGACATATCATCTTCCTCCTGCATTCTCGCCATGTGCTTTGTAAATTTAAGTTTACGTGTCTCATCTTTCAACAGTAGTAGTTTGAATTTTTCGACTGTTCAACAAGTTCAGCGAACTGAGGTAAACCTTTTGGCAAACACGATAGTGCTTCTGCAGTCACGTTGTCACTTCCCTTCACATACCTAACTCAAAACTCGTGTTCTTGTAACATCAATGCCCATCAAGCCAATGTCGCGTGATGCAGCTTACAAGTTATTAAATAGCTCAATGCTTGGTGGTCGCAGAAAACTTTTACATGTCTGCCAAATACGTAGTAATGAGACTTCTTGAAGGCCCACACTACTGCCAATGCCCCAAGTTCTGTAACTGAGTATGCTCTTTCGCAACAGATGGGACCCTACTTGCAAATTCACTGACCCTGATTTCGGATTATGACCCCTGATTATCTACTTGGAACCAGCAAGCCCCCAATCCCGAAACCGAGGCGTCAGTCGCAAGACAGAAATCCTCTTTCATGTTTGGATGGTGTATGGAGCTGCACTGTGTAAAGCCTCTCGTATCCTGTCAAATGCTTCCTTACACTCCTTTGTGAAGAGCCAGACTACGTTCTTCTTTAGCAATCCTACTAATTCAGCTGGTTAGGCACAAAAGTCTAAAAATGAGTACAATCCCAAAAACGCCTTTAATTGTTTCTGGGTTGTTGGATAAGGACACACTTTAATCGCCTGTGGCTTTTCGCTATCCGAACTTTGACTTTCTCAAATTCGCCGTTACACCTGCTTGTTTGAAGTGCTGTAAGATTCTTTTCATTAAATGGAGATGTTCTTCCTACGCGCTAGTGGCGATTTACTTTCAAGTAAGTATGGTCCTAACACAGTGTCAAGTGCATCAATAAAAACGCCTGCCCTGACATTCAAGACAAAAGGCATTACTCTAAACTGATAGCTTCGTCCAACAAAGACGAAAGCGGCGTATTGTCTAGATCTTTACGATAATAACAGCTGCCAGTGGGACGATCCAAGGTCGATCGTGGAAAGAAATTTCACTCCCCGAAATCTCTGAATTTGCTCCTCTAAGTTCTCTGGACGAGTACATACAGGTAATTTGATTTATATCCTGGGCGTCCAGTACTAAACTTAAGCTTGCGTGAGCCTTCGGAACCGGAAGCAAGGGACTGTTATAAGATGATTATGGTGTTTCTATCACCCCCCCCCCCCCCATTCTACATTCTAACATCTTCTTTATATCTTTCCAGGCAGCTTCTTTCTTTGAGTGAGGAACGGAATATGTGGATCGATAAAACGTTTTGTGATTCTCGACCTGCATATCGTAGACGTAACCTTTTATGAGGCCGGGCTTCGCCGAAAATACAGGTGCATATTGTGTTAGAGTGTGTTTCAACTGCTGCTGTTAATTAGAGTTCAAATATTCTGACTCGCCAACTTTACTTTCAAATTCTAATTCTTCATGAGTGTCCAATGTATGTAGTGTGACCAACAAACGGCTCTTCTCCCTTTAAAAACATAATTTGCTGCTCCTCATAAGTTATGGTGAGACTCCCATGTTCCATCCTATCACCGACTGTGTTTCTAGCAAGGTCCAGAGTCATTTGCCTTCCATCATTGAGGAAAGTTACGGAAGCTCGAGCCAAGTTCGCGTACCTGTCTCGTAAAAAAACTAAACCCAGGATACATCGGACTGAGAGGTGATTTACAACCAGGAACGAGCATTTTATGACTTCATTTCCCACAGTTACCTCCATCTGTACCTGAAATTTTATACTTTCATTTTTCCCCTTTCATTGCCCCGTGGATTCGACAATTCTGCACCGGAGACGTGGCAATGTTTACACCGCAGCAGTATATTCATACAGTTCCTCACTCATGACCGACATCGATGCACCAGTATCGATAACCACATTTACCGGAACATTGTTAATCGTCGCCTGAATCGCGCCTTGCACACACTCTTTACTTTCGACGAATTGCCTCTCGGGTTGCCTTGAGAGTTCGTCTCGTATATCCATGGCATCATTGTATCGTAGCATGGTTATCTGTGCCCCAATTCCGCCCCCACTTAGCTTCCTGTCGACCAAGCATGGGGGACTTGTTGCTCCGTCACGTGCTCTACTATATGTACAGTACATTTTGACTTGGCGCCGGTATGAAGTTTGACGCGTTCACGGCCCAAGCTGTTCCCGACGAAGTACTCGGTACATTCGTAATGTTGACCAGCACGCTTACCTGCTTGCGGTCATGCCATTGATCATGCTGTGTTTTCATATTTTTCGCCTGGTAGTTATTTCCGAAGCTACCACCATTATGGCGCTTCCTAGTATAATCTTGTTTGTCCCCTTTAAAATACGGTTTATTACCGTTTACACACTGAATCTGTTGGCCACTGTTCTGGGGACTATGAAAATTACTACCCTCGTTGTAGTTCCCATATTTATAATTATTTCCATTATTCGGTTGCCCATTCTTCCGTGGGCTTCCAAAACCTGCTTTACTCTCGCCATTATTGTTGTTGGAGGAACTATTCGTTTCTCCTACTGCTTGTCTAGCGTCTTCCTGAATTAAATCCAGGAAATCAATCACTGACACGAATTCTCCAAGGTCAGTATCCGGTACATTGATTAATTCTTCCCGGATAGCAATAGGCAACTTTGCCTTTCAGATTCGCAAGATGTCTCATGTAAACACCGGTTCAGTCCAGTACTTTGTCATACTCAGGTACCTTTCGAAACATTAGGGTATATTGATAATTTCTACTTGTGGACCGTCTGACAGCAACTGAATATTAAGTTGCTGTCAGACGGTCCACAAGTAAAAATTATCAATATACCGTAATATTACATGCAACTGAGGAAGACAGGACTACAAAAAGTTGAACCTTTCGAAATATTTACGTAACGAACCTTCCTTAGCGGTGTACAACTCTGGATTATAAACCTGTTTTCTTAGTCTTTCTTGAGTACTCAAGGACCAGAATTTATTAAGAAATTGCTTTTCGAATTCCTAAAAGGTGTCGTACATTTCTCCAACCACCATAACCCAGAGAGCAGCATCTCCTGTAATGTACGATACTATTAATTGTATCTTTGGTCTTTCTGTCCAGTAGCTCGGCATTACGTTTATAAAGTTTTTTACAAGGACTACAGGATGTGTCGTTTTCTTGTCTACATTAAAGGTTGGGAATTGTCGGTGTTTTAACATCGACTCATCTAATTCCACGCGCGCAAGCTTAGGTGCAATCTCGCCCACCGCTACTGCATTACCATCCGAGGTTACTCTCGGCATTCTGCAGCCGAGCATCCATCACCTCTCCCTATCCAGCCACAGAATCAACCCGTGCTTGTGAAGAAAGTAACTGCTCTCGAAAGAACAGATACCATTGATGACCGTGCAGCTTCTCTATAATAAACGGTAATTAACTGAAACCCTCAGCTGCCGACAGGTGTTGCTGATTTACTTCGGTGGGGACAGCTGAAAATGCGTGCCCGACTGGGTCTCCAACCCGGGTCTCCTACTTACATGGCAGACGCTCTATCCATCTGAGCCACCGAAGACACAGATGAATAGGGCGACTGCAGGGACTAATCCCTTGCACGCTTCCCGTGAGATCCACATTCCCAACTGTCCACAATCTACTTATGTAATGTACCTAATAGATATTTGTCCATCCACTCATTAGTCGCGCACACTAAGGTGACGACTCCCGTAAGAGTTCGGGCAACCTGTGAGCATTGGCACAGACGAAGATCAATGGCCGGGAATCGTCGCGAGTAATGAGTGGATGGGCAAATATCTTTCAGGTACGTTACGTATGAGATAGTGGACAGTTGGGAATGTGGGTCTCACGGCAAGCGTGCAAGGGATAAGTCCCTGCAGTCGCACTATTCATCTGTGTCCTCGGTGGCTCAGATGGATAGAGCGTCTGCCATGTAAGCAGGAGATCCAGGGTTCGAGTCCCGGTCGGGGTACACGTTTTCAGCTGTCCCCATCGAGGTATATCAACGACACCTGTCGGCAGCTGAGGGTATCAGTTAATTATCATTCAACCAGTGTTTGTGCTCTGCTGGGCCCTGCGTGTACATGGTCTAATATCTCCATGTCACGCGCTTCCAAGTCAGCGTTGAGTTCTCTTATCAGATATCTGTGGAGCGCTGTTTCCCTATCTCTTTGTCCTTTTCATCCAATACGGATACTACTGAGCTGTGCGCGGCTCGCGCTCATCCTGCTTATGGTTTGTCATCTTCTCTAACGGTACTACCACCCCGCTTTGTTATTCCATTTACGGGCGTCACTAACTTCCTTCCTCACCTGGTCGTGAGTGGCAGCAGTAGCGCTTATCGATAAGAGCACTGTCGCACCATCTCTGGAGCGACCGAAAGTATTTCCGGGTCGTCGTGTGTCTGGAGTTCAGTTGGGAGCTCAGTCGGGGCGCAGCATCGGTGAGTCGGTGATGGAGCGCCAGAGAGGTGCGGACAGCCAGTGCTCGCCGACCGCTGGCGACACACATGAACTGTCCGACGGAGGGAGATTGGAACAGGACGACCGTTGGTTGGTCGTTCGGTTGGTCGTCTCATCGGGCGATGTGTATTGGGTCTTTTGACAGTTTCTGGGCCTCGTTGCTTGGTCCTCGTGCCGGACGGGTGTCGGTTCCTTCTTTGCGCAGAGATGTCGTGGCCAATGGGAAAGAGTAGCCTCTGCATGGATGGGTCCGAGCCAGTGTTCCCGGGTGGCAGTGTCTCCGAATTCCGAACGGACATCGACTTGAGTGGGGTTGGAGCTGCAGTCAGCTTCGGATAGCCGAGCCTCGCCCGACCGTTGCTGACAAATGTAACATTAGTGTAACATTTAATGCTGCACAATAACTGCGTTGAACATCGAAACAAAATTAAGTCATTATGGGGGGAAGGTATCAGTCAAGAAGATGTGTAAAAATCAAATTTTTGGGGCAAATAGTTTTTGTGAAATCGTATGATAAGTGTGTCAAAGCAGTGGGAGCACCATGTGTCTGCACAGGCGAGCAGTGCAGTGACAAAATCGCGCACTGCGCGGAATGCGGGGAGCACGTCTCTGTAGCAGCGAAAGTGTTAATGCGGCCTTGGTGACTTTACTTCATAAACTGTGGGCTCCCCCCTAAACGTAAGTTTGCGAACTATACTATACTATGGCGCTGCTTCTCTTGGTGCGTTCAAGTGGCAACGCAGCAATCTCCCGCGTCTGGGCGGGCATGCGCGAGCCGCCAAGATAAAAGAATTGAACTATAGTATAATTTCAGTTGATTCCGCCTTATAGGCTAGCAGCCACCATTGAACGTCGTCAACCAGTGCGCAGAGCTATCATACTGGTATTGCACGTTAGTACAAGACACACTGGGCTGCACCTTAAAGGTTGTAGAGCCAGTCTTGAAAGCGCTGTATACCATTTAGAGGAAATATAGGGCTTTTGGTATTAGCAGATTCTGAGTACTTTATTCTGCTCAAGATATTTGAGAGACTTATCTTAATTCAGCTGCAGTCGCCGCCCCAACAGTATCGACGGAGCCAGCACGCTGGTAGATGGTATTGTAAAACTTGCAGCAGCGGCAGTAAAGTTCAGAAATAATTGTTGGATCGTGTTCTTGCCATCCACTGAGCATCCGTGCAGTTTTGCTTACGATTCGTTATTGGTTATTTGTCTTTTTGCATGTTGTTTGGTTTGTTTCTTGGTGGTGGTGTCCGAAGTGCATATTATTTCAGACACAAAAGAGATTATAGGAACGCAGTTAGATCGCATTTACCATTTGCTTATCCAGGGCCATAATTAAATTTAACTTTGCATCAACTTAACATTGAGATTATAGGAACGCAGTCAGACAGCATTTACCATTTGCTTATCCAGGGGCATAATTAAATCTAACTTCGCATCAACTTAACATTAAGAGTTGAGAGCCAATCTTACCAGTGCAGTATATCTAAGAACAGTGTACAATTTCTTTAATTTGTTTTCATTCATGATTTGTTCAATATGATCTAATTTCTATCGTGAGATAATTTACAATACATACAAGTTATTTACAATATCGCTTTTGATTCAGCAGTAGTGGTAGTTAGCCGCCACTGTCACATTAATATATTTTATCCATATTTAAGATCGGACACTACCCCAATGGGAACCCCTACCGGTTCTTCGGCTATCCGTAGGTCGTGTTGCCACCCGATTGTTTAGTGTTACGGTTGGTTGCATATCGCACATAAACTGTTGTTAGTTTCCTCACCAGGCCTACCATTGGAACACTTCTGAGCACCACTGTTAGTTGCTTGTGATTGTCATTTTATTTGGTGGCAGGTACAGTGCCAGGCCATCATCCATGTATTAATTAGGTCGGTTTTTTGTGTAGTATATGGCCTTCAGCCGAACTTCATGTCAACTATTTTAAGATTAGGCCTTCAGCCGTGTTTTATTTAAAATTCTTGTTGTTCTGTATTTAGGCCTTCAGCAGCGTTTGTTTCAGAATCTGTGACTTTAAAATGTATATCCTTGTCTGTAAGCCTTCACTTTAATTATCTTGAATCCTTGAAACGGCCTTCAGCCGTGCTCTGTCAATGTTTATCTTAAGGTTGTCTTAAATTATTTTTGAGTAATGTTTGGCCCTTCAGCCGACAAGACACTTCAAGTTTTCTTAAGATGTTTTTCTGTTGTATTGTGTAAAAGTTTATCTTAAATAATCTTTTTTATTAGGTTAAAAATATTTAATTGTGCTTTCATACCAAGAATTAATTTGAATTTTCCTTAATATGGCTTTTGGCCGAAATTTGTAAATGCTTGGATTTTTAAGAATTTCCTTTCCTGTTCTGAAATATTACTTCGGCCTCCAACCGAGAAGATACTGCAATTTTACTTAAGTAAGCCTTTCCACCGTTTCTCTAAACCCTCATGATTTAGAACGAATTATTTAAACTTATCTGGAGAAGTTACTTGGGCCCTCAGCCTTGAATTCATCATGTTGTTTTAAAGAGAAAACTGTGCATTTTTTTTTCGAGGAATAAAGTTGTATGTGTTCTTGTAAAGCTAATAGTAATTGTTAGTAATTGGCCCCTTTCCACAACCTGATCCGCTCAGTTCTGCGAAACCACATTTCAGCTACTTTTTTGATAAAATTTTCTTCGAGCTCTTTCTATTTTAATTCGAGTTTCCTGAGAAATTCACACATGTGGTTTTCCATGGAACTCATTTCTGTTTGACGTTTACCGACAGTTTCTGTTTCCGGTAAACCTGTTTTTCCGTCTATCAGAGCTATATTCTCGATACGCCCATCAGCTTCCCTAGAAGGGACTTGCGCATCCGATTCCCTACTAGTAGATTGTATATATGATTCCTCATTGATAGTCTGAGCGTCGTTTTGCTGTGGTACATGTTCCAATACATCTTCCACACTATGTTCCGTCTACAGTACGTTTTCACTTTCTACAATTACTACATTCTTCGGTCGACCCATAGTCAATGTTAAACTAGATGACTTCTCTTACATACAATGAAATCACAAATATCGTCACACGGTATATATTCAATTTCCCCTTCAGTCTACAAACCACTGGGTTTCCTTCCAAAAGGTTACACACAGTCAAAAATGGAAAAATGTCACTTAAGGTGCTACTCAAACAGCTGTCAAGCACACGCAAAGCAATGCACACCAGTGCAATTTACTCGTAAATGTTACTTGATGTAATTTACAGTAAATCCAAATTTTCATATAGTTTGTGCACCAGAGGAAGTTACTAGTCACTATATCAGCAAGCTGGTGCACTGATGCAAATGTCTTTACCTTGTAAATGTTTCTGCCACTGTTCAACTTATGGTCCAAGTTCAGTTTCTTTTTGTCCAAATCAAATGTCTCTGTTTTCCTTCAGTTCACTCATACAATAGACTTCTCCTTCGATTCACGGAAAATAATCATGTGCAGTATTAAATATTCGTCATATATATACACATACATATACAAGTTATACAGTTTAATCAGTATGTATTCTTAAGTTCACTTAGTTTTTCTATCTCCGTTAAATATTCTTGGCACTCTTAACAAGAATTTGGCCCCACTTAGGCGCCATTTGTACTACTTTCCGTACTGAATGATGTTATTTTCAATGTTCGTGTAGCACAAGAAATGATTAAGATGACTTATACTCAGTATCAATGGTAAATGCAGTTGCAAATGCAGAATTCTCAATTCTACCAACACAAAATGATGTTCTCTGATATGAAAGGTTGCAAATTACAAAGCGCAACACCATTAAAGCCACCTTAATTGACCTTTGCTATTTTCAATAAAAAGAAATGTACTTTCCTGGGCGCCTTGGCCCTACACACTTTAGTCTTCTGAGGGCCTGTCGTTATTAGAATATTATGTTTCACGTACCTTTCGTCGTTTGCAGGCGCGCAGTATCGCTGTGCAACACGAAGCTGAAATGCTGTGTTAAAGTGCACCAAACTCTTGACGGTTACATGAAAGGTTTTAGTTGTTGTGCGGGTAATGTTAATTACTTTTCAACTGCGAGTTGAAGTAGTCTATCATGTTTGCGTTTAACGTATTAGACATGAAAAGTAGCAAAGCTATACGTCGCGCACGTTAAAATCCTGTTGTTGTTGTGGTCTTCAGCCCTGAGACTGGTTTGATGCAGCTCTCCATGCTACTCTATCCTGTGCAAGCTTCTTCATCTCCCAGTACTTACAGCAGCCTACGTACTTCTGAATCTGCTTAGTGTATTCATCTCTTGGTCTTCCTCTACGATTCTTACCCTCCACGCTGCCCTCCAATGCTAAATTTGTGATGCCTCTGATGCCTCAGAACATGTCCTACCAACCCCAGGTCCTTCTTCTTGTCAAGTTGTGCCACAAACTCCCTTTCTCCCCGATTCTGTTCAATACATCCTCATTAGTTATGTGATCTACCCATCTAACCTTCAGCATTCTTCTGCAGCACCACATTTCGAAAGCTTCTATTCTCTTCTTGTCCAAATTATCTATCGTCCATGTTTCATTTCCATACATGGCTACACTCCATACAAATACTCTCAGAAACGACTTCCTGACACTTACATCTATACTCGATGTTAACAAATTTTTCTTCTTCAGAAACGCTTTCCTTGCCATTGCCAGTCTACATTTTATATCCTCTCTACTTCGACCATCATCAGTTATTTTGCTCCCCAAATACCAAACTCCTTTACTACTTTAAGTGTCTCATTTCCTAGTCTAATTCCCTCAGCATCACCCGACTTAATTCGACTACATTCCATTATCCTCGTTTTTCTTTTCTTGATGTTCACCTTATATCCCCTCTTCAGGACACTGTCCATTCCGTTCAACTGCTCTTCCAAGTCCTTTGCTGCCTCTAACAGAATTACTATGTCTTTGGCGAACCTCAAAGTTTTTATTTCTTCTCCATGGATTTTAATACCTACTCCGAATTTTTGTTTTTATTTCCTTTACTGCTTCCTCAATATACAGATTGAATAACATCGGAGAAGGGCTACAACCCTGTCTCACTCCCTTCCCAACCACTGCTTCCCTTCCGTGCCCCTCGACTCTTATAACTGCTATCTGGTTTCTGCACAAATTGTAAATAGCCTTTCGCTCCTTGTATTTTACCCCTGCCACCTTTAGAATTTGAAAGAGAGTATTCCAGTCAACATTGTCAAAAGCTTTCTATAAGTCTACAAATGCTAGACTTCGAGTTAGTATTTCGCAGCTGTGACTTATTAAACTGATAGTTCGGTAATTTTCACATCAAAATCCTAGCAAAGCTAAATGTCGCACACATTGAAATCCGACAAGCTTCATTCTTCTGTTAATGAGAAGCGAATCTGTGCTTTCTGTGAGGTTCCCATTGAAATCTTGTTATAGAACTGATTAAAATTCTTTGAAAGCTATTTTATATTTACATCGGAATTACAATTTTTTTTTATGTAGTGAATCGCGTGAGACCTGATACGTGCTGACTGGTCCAGGCTAACACAAAAATAGTGTCTGCAATGAAATATTGATTCACTTTCAATAGAAACACTTAAGCACATAATGAAACTTAAAATTATGTTCTCGCTCGTAATGGGGTCTTTGAAACAAAATCAGCTCAGTATATGAAAACTGCAAATTATTCAGTAATAATTATGGGATGCCTCTCCCTACACTAGTGAAAGGAAAAAACAAGTTTACACATTTATAGAATTAATTGTTATTATCATAAGAATGCTTTTTCTTACAGTGTTAGTAACAAACACATACCATTCGCATCACGAATCGTCAATGACGTCCTTCTACGATCAAGAACAAAACGAGGAGTAGTTAGTTTTTTCTCTCTTTACCTTGTTAGAGGACTGTCTATCCATTTTTCTCTTTGTTCACAGATTATCCTTGAAATACATAGTGTTTCGTATTAATAGTAAATGTAATGGTTATTTTTCTATATTATTTTACAATATTTCACTGCAATAATCGCAACACTTCGTCTTTGAGGCTTTTATCGATATTTTCGTTATTACGATTGTTTTTATATCGTCGCACTAGTTTCGTAAATTTTCGCAGTTACGTCATGGTGATGGCAGAACAGGAACCGCAGCATGGAACAAATAGAGGGTTGGAAGAACAGCACGAAAAGGATATTAAAATCGGATGAATTCACAGAACCAACAGAAGCCATTCGGACACAAAGCTTTGAGAATATCAAGGAAAACCTCATTACTACAGCCAAACGGATAGCACCTAACATAAAAAGTAAAAAACATGCCTGGTGGTCGCTGAAATTTGGTGCCCTCATTGAGACAAGAAAACAGGCATGGAAAAACTGGCAATCACAGAAAACAGAAGAAAGCAGATTGAATCTTTTTAGAGATAGAAAACTTCTAGATAAAAATTTAAAGAGGATTGAGAAGACACATGAAAACGAAATTCTCCTCCAAATTGATGAAGGATTTACTAAGAATAACTCAAGAAGCATTTACACAACTTTCAATCAAAGGTTATCAAGATACAGAGCAATCACCCTCCAATTTCCCGATGTAAATAGGACCATAGCTCAAAATTACGCAGAAAATTGCAAAATACTAGCAGGCCACTTTGAGAAACTGTTGAATTGTGAACCCATCCTTGAAAAACTTTAATCCATCCCAAATAACCGTGAGAAGCCGGATTCAGAACCACCGACGACTGAAGAACTACAGAAGGTCATTTCAGAACTTAAAACCAACAAAGCGTCCGGAGAAAACCAAATAGTGGCCGAACTATGGGAAAAAGCTGTCAAAAATGCAGTTACATCCCTTCGGTGCGTTTTCGATAACATCTGGAAAGAAGAAGAAATCCCCACAGAAAGAAGAACAGCTCTCATCACGCTATCCACAAGAAAGGTTTGAACACAGACCCCAACAATTACACAGTAACATCACTGCTGGATATAACATACAAGATTTTTTCTGAAGTCCTTTTGAACAGGGCAGAGCCACAATTGGACCCGCACATCAGGGAATACCAGAGAGGTTTCAGAAAGGGTAGATCATCTCGGGAACAAGTACTAAACCTCGAAAACATCAGGGCATACAAAAAATCAAGGGCAAAGACATACGTAATCTTCATTGATTTGAAAAAAAGCATATGATTCGATTGATAGCGAATCTCTCTGGAAGAAATGGGTTTGGATATGAAAACAAATGGTTCAAATGGCTCTGAGCACTATGGGACTTAACTTCTGAGGTCATCAGTCCCTTAGAACTTAGAACTATTTAAACCTAACTAACCTAAGAACATCACACATCCATGCCCGAGGCAGGATTCGAACCTGCGACCGTAGCGGTCGCGCGGTACCAGACTGTAGCGCCTAGAACAGCTCGGCCACTCCGGCCGGCCTATATGAAAACAACTAACATTATAAAAGCGACGCTCCCAAATACATTTTCCAAAGTTAAATTTATGGACGAACTATGGGAACCCTTTGAAATAAAAACGGGAGTCCGACAGGGGGATGGGCTCTCACCGTTGCTGTTCAATTGTGCTCTTGAGAAAATAGTCAGAGAATGGAACACGAATATTAAGAGTGGTATAAGATTGGGTTGCAAAAAGAAGAACCTTAAAGTAAATTGCAATGCTTTTGCATATGATATGGCCCTGTTTGCTGAAACAATGGAAGAAGCACAGGAGCAATTCCTTGAATTAAAGAAACAAGCAGCTAAAATAGGTCTTTGCATCTCATTTGAAAAAACTAAGATATTGACAAACATCAAGCTCTCATGTAAATACATCAAAGTCAGTTGGAATGCTGGGGAAAGCTAACCAATGGGATCGAGAAATAATAAACTTCAATTGGCCTTCCAACTAACAAAAAATACATACAACAAAAAATTCCATTCATGGGCGTCCAAAATAACACATTACAAGACAGTGATGAATCCAGAAGCATTATATGCAGCAGAAACACTAAACATAAAATTCGAAGGCCAAATGGAGAAACGTGAGCTAAAGGAAAGAAAAATTTTAAGAAAAATCATAGGACCAAAAAATTCAAGACAATAGGATTATATACATCAAACATGAAACTCTCTACAAGAAAATTGAAAAACTTTCAGGTACTATGAGAAAAAGGAGGATAAATTTTTATGGTCATCTTCTCAGAATGAATTCCAACAGATTGACCAAATAAATGTTTGACTTTTTCCGTAACCACAAAACGTAACCCAACTGGTTTAAAGAAACTGAGAAAGACCTAGTAGAATTAAAGATTTCAGAAAATTCACTTATCGATCGAACAGCTAAATTAATTACTAAAGATGAAAACATAAGGTTCCAAGACAAATCTGCACAAAAGTCCAAACCCTTCATCTCGGAAGGAGAGAGGAAAAGAAGATCAGAGAGAATGAATAAATACTGGGCCCTAAGAAAAGAACAACGTACAATGACGTGATTGATCCAGCGTACCCCAGAAAGGGTGAAACGAAAGAAGAAGAAGAAAGTAAAGACAACTTGCTTCTAGATATTTTATTCAATTGTCCAGTAAGTCACAGTGAAGAGGTGGCAATCAGTACGTTGAAGTACCTGGTAGGCTACAGTGTCTTCAAATACAAGAACACTGACTGTTCACTGAGAGTTCAAATAAGGAATTGCCAAGCTGTTCCGGAACACATCGCGTGTTGTGACCAGATTACTCTGGGTTCTGAAGGAGATCTCACAACTGGTAGAGTCCGAGCATGTATTTTTTTTATTTATTTCGTGTCAGAAACAAACTAAAACATTATTGCATACATTACTGCATTCCATTACTTCATACATTATAGTTTACAAATTAAACCAGTCAAAGAATGAAAGAGACACGTATACACATAGATTATATTAACAAACATTGGTTAATTTAACTATACAACGGATGCCAAAACATTAGCAATGCCCAGTGCTCTTAGTGTAGCATTTACAATATCTTCCATAGTGCACACAGTTGGAGGTATTGTGCATTGTGGCAGATATGATGATGTCTGCACAGCAGCTCCACGGTTAGACTTCAGGAGTCCATCTGGAAGCCCCATCTCTGCCGGTTGCTCTTCGATCTTGTGACACAGAAACGCAAGCAATTAAGTGGTTTCCATGTGGACTATTTCTCTGTGTGGCCTGCAGGAAGAGCTTCTTGTGGAATCAGCCACTGCTCCGGATGGATATATTCATAAATATCGTTTGATGGAACACTATCTCAATTCGTCAAATTGAGTAACATTAATTCATAATGATACTATCCTCATGTAATTAATTGTTTTACATCTAACATACCCACCACGTTTCTAGCATTTGTAGACTTAAAGAAAGCTTTTGACAATGTTGACTGGAATACTCTCTTTCAAATTCTAAAGGTGGCAGGGGTAAAATACAGGGAGCGAAAGGCTATTTACAATTTGTACAGAAACCAGATGGCAGTTATAAGAGTCGAGGGACATGAAAGGGAAGCAGTGGTTGGGAAGGGAGTAAGACACGGTTGTAGCCTCTCCCCGATGTTGTTCAATCTGTATATTGAGCAAGCAGTAAAGGAAACAAAAGAAAAATTCGGAGTAGGTATTAACATTCATGGAGAAGAAATAAAAACTTTGAGGTTCGCCGATGACATTGTAATTCTGTCAGAGACAGCAAAGGACTTGGAAGAGCAGTTGAATGGAATGGACAGTGTCTTGAAAGGAGGATATAAGATGAACATCAACAAAAGCAAAACAAGGATAATGGAATGTAGTCTAATTAAGTCGGGTGATGCTGAGGGAATTAGATTAGGAAATGAGGCACTTAAAGTAGTAAAGGAGATTTGCTATTTGGGGAGCAAAATAACTGATGATGGTCGAAGTAGAGAGGATATAAAATGTAGGCTGGCAATGGCAAGGAAAGCGTTTCTGAAGAAGAGAAATTTGTTAACATCCAGTATTGATTTAAGTGTCAGGAAGTCATTTCTGAAAGTTTTTGTATGGAGTGTAGCCATGTATGGAAGTGAAACATGGACGATAAATAGTTTGGACAAGAAGAGAATAGAAGCTTTCGAAATGTGGTGCTACAGAAGAATGCTGAAGATTAGATGGGTAGATCACATAACTAATGAGGAAGTATTGAATAGGATTGGGGAGAAGAGAAGTTTGTGGCACAACTTGACCAGAAGAAGGGATCGGTTGGTAGGACATGTTCTGAGGCATCAAGGGATCACCAATTTAGTATTGGAGGGCAGCGTGGAGGGTAAAAATCGTAGAGGGAGACCAAGAGATGAATACACTAAGCAGATTCAGAAGGATGTAGGTTGCAGTAGGTACTGGGAGATGAAAAAGCTTGCACAGGATAGAGTAGCATGGAGAGCTGCATCAAACCAGTCTCAGGACTGAAGACCACAGCAACAACAACAACAACCCACCACATGATGCAGGTGGCTGACGGGCGACTGGGGGGGGGGGGGGAGGGGGAGGGCAGGGTATTGGCCTTCGTCAGCTTCAGCCAAGTTCTCCAACAGGCTGGTAGTGGAGGAGAGAAAACCTCAGTTGCAAACCGGTGCGACAGAATGTCCAGTTTTGTGAAATGGTACTCTGATAATTATTGTGGACAGTGTATCTACGGAACTGCAAGCGACGATGTTCGCGGCTATGCAATTTCTCCTACTTTCTGTTGTCTCATTCTGTTTTCATTTACAACAGCAGTGGTTTTGAATGTCCCAAAACTAAAAATAATACTTGTTCATAACGAGTACATCGAGGGGCAGCAAGGTGCCTTCTAGCTGCGTTCGGTGGTTCGCCAGTCAGTTGCGCCGTGCTGGTCGAGAGCTGCAAGCCTGAAAAAATTTCTTCTTATCTAGCAGACGCCATTTTGGCTCCTACGAATCTCCTCAAACCAGCCGGCTATAAAAGCCAGAATACGCACCAACAACTGCGAGATTCCATGTTACATTGACCACAATAGTGACGATTCTTGAATTAAACGACAACAAAGGTCGGTGAAGCACCGAAACCTACTGAAGTCAAATATTGTAGACAAATAAGGAGAAACGTCGTCCTCATTCAGCCTCCCAAAGATGTTTCCGAATGTGGGAGATGGAAAAGTCTATACACACAGCACGAAACGCTATTTTCCTCATGCGTCATGGTACATATATAATCCAATAATGACGAATGCAAGCACTGGTATGAGCTTGATAAGATATATTTTCAACGTATTCGTAAGTAGTTAGCTAATCCAGTAATAAAATTTAATTTTAAACGTTTCCGTGGCTTTTTTTTTTTTTTTTTTTTTTTTTTAATGGACTTGTAGTCCGGGGTGATAAGTTACAATACAGCATCACCGGTGTATTGCGGTCTAACTGTGTTGGTGAGGCAGTAAATTTCCACAGGGCAGTGACTGCGTCACTGCAATTCACTTTGGAGGTGTGGCGGTGGGACTTGTAGTCCCGTACCACCCTCTCACGGTGATAGTACTACTTGGTTTCCGTGGCGTTCTCTATCGCGAATATAAATGACAGATTACTAGAAGCAACTGCGAGAATCATTAAACTACGGGAATTTCTGGTTGGAATATCATTACTATCAGAGAAAGAAGAAACTACTACTCACCGTAAAGATGATACGTTGACTCACAGACATACTCAAAGAAAAGACTTACACATTAAGCTATCGGCTGCCGGTCATCTGTGCGCTAAGTCGTAGTTACTAGAATGAATGTGTGTGTCCCTGAGAAAGGCTTTGCCGTAAGCCAAATGCGTGTTTTCGTTGTACTTGTCTACAACTCAACACGCCATCTTCCTGGTTAACAGTATTTCACTCTTGTCATAACAATTAGAATGAATGTGTGTGCATGTTTCTGAGAAAGGCTTTGCCGTCAGCCAAATGCGGGTTTTTGTTGCACTTGTCTGTAACTGAACACGTCATCTTTCCGGTTGACAGCATTCCGACTTGTCATAATAATGCCGCTAGAATAATTGATTTGTTAGAACTATCTTTTCCTATGTTGTAGATACTCTTATCTAAACCGTCATTTGTTTGACTTGTTCAATGGTTTACACCTGCGGAACGACATTGAATGTAACGCACTTCTAAATTTAGTAGAACGGGCTCCATAGCAAGTATAGAAGACAGAATACGCAGTAACAATTACAAGAAACATTGTTACATTTATTTACGATAATGGTAGACTCTGCCACCTACAAGGCTACAAGTAGCACTCAAAAATGGTAATATATACCGAAATTACTTGCATAACTGGTAAGAGGTCTTAACAAATTTTAAAGCCAGATTATAGAAATTTCGCCATTCTCTTTTGATTTAGAGGTTTCTGAATATGAAACAAGAAAAAAATACACGAGATGCACGAACTACAACACTATTCATGTATTATCGCACAAATATATCGCCATAGTAACTCATAGTAATAAATTATGTCTAGACAGAAGAGTTACGGATGTGTGGTCTTCAGTCGGCACTGTTCAAGACTTTTATTTTTCTTTCCATTCGTTGTCGAATTACCATCGCCTTCGGGCGATCTTCATTTCCTATTTACGCTTAGAAGTGTGGGACTGACTGCATTTTATGTTACGAGAAACCACAAGAGCATTCGAAAACGTACCTCGGACCTAATTGTTCTGGAAGATTCGTTGTGAACTATCTTACGAGTAAACGTATCCGCGGGATTTACTTCGATTTTGATCAGCTTTGAATATGTTATAGTGCAAAGCAAAATAAAAGACACCTGTTTTTATACGTGCCCATACGGACGTTAAAGGGGTAAAAAAAGACTTTTAAAAAACTGAGTTTAATATTTCTGGATGAATACTGTTGAAACTGTAACAGATATAACAGATATTAAAGGAAATTCCAAATAATTTCTATGATTTTTAATGTACGTTACAATAGTGCACCAAGATTTGTCAGAGTCATTTTTTCGAAATCACCCCCCTCCCCCTCACTTTTATGTTTTTCATTTCGACATTTTGCTAACAGTAAAACGTAAAACATCGTTAGTACCGAATTCAGTCGAATATGATATAAAAATGCATTGGTGAGAAAAGGCCTAGAAATTTCTCTTTATCTGCTTTAGTGCCAGTTGTCATGATGGTTGTTTAATAAGTCTTTTCCAAATAGCTATATCCGAAATGTATATTTTACAAATATTGTTCTATATATATATATATTTCTTTCAATTTTATCAAATATAAGAATCTTTCATTTGTGTTTTCTTTTTGTGTTTGGTATATTTTGTTTGCTTACCAAGTGGTAACTTTTTCAGCTTTAATTACGTTGTATTTGAAATTGTTTGTACATTATTGTAAATCTGTGGAATGATGAGGAAGCGCAGAAGTGTTCGGGTCAAGAAATTGCTGATTTTGCGCTGCAGGCACATCAAATAAGTGTAACTTCATGATAGAAGTCACAAATAAAATCATAGTTTTTGAAGAAATAGTGAAAAAGTGTGTCATATTTGGGTGGTTGCTGTTGTGTGTAACCACTCTTGTACCATGTATATTTAAAAAGGCTAACGAAACTTGGAGAAGAAATCTGATTATGAATGAGGGACTGAGTTTTCGTTTTTCTGTTTCTTCTGTTCAGGTTGTCATCGTAATTATATAATCTAACTACATATATAATAAACGCGAACCTGAGCCGAGAGAAACAGTAAGTAGACTGCGCATCCAACAGTCAGAGTGTCGGCTTCACAATCAGTGATGCTAACTGCACTGGTGTCAAAAGCAACAAACGGAAATTATGCAATGTTGTGTTTATTTTTCCACAAAACGGTACGAAACGGAGATGGTAAAGTAGAAACAATGTAAAGGACACAGAACGAAAACATTTGCGACATGCCTAACGATAGACAAAAATGTTCTTCGGTTTTTCCAACTTAACTGATTTACACACACATTCCAGTAATGTGCTGAGAAGGAGCTGCGACCACCTCTGGCAGCAATACAGGTCTGGCAACGACGGCACAAGCTGTAAGTGATGTCATCAATCTCATGTTGAAGCAATAACGCCCTGTCTTAATGTAGAGCTACTCGCAAATGTTAGATCGTGGCTGATGGACACTGACGTGATGCAACCTTCTCCCTAGTGCATCCCAGACACGCTCTATGGGATTAAATCTGGAGAGCGAGTAGGCCACTTCTTGCTTGCATTATCTTATACTTCCTAGAAAACATCAACCACTGTATGACGTCGAGTATAATTGTCCATCAATTCGAAGTCTGGGCATACAGCACCTCGCAACAACCGCACATGAGGTCTCAAGCTCTCTTCATGATACCTGACCAGGTAATCCTTGTCGATTCACTTATAAAATTTCATGAAGAGTTGTCAACATAATCCATGCCCACATCATTAGTCATCCTCCTCGATCTCGGTTCCTTTCCACAATTTCTGGGTCCCGAAATCATGTTCCAGCTTATCTACAGATGCGAATCCGTCGAGAATCACTCTCGAGACCACACCGGGACTTATATATGAAAAGAGCCTTGGCTCACTGTTCGACCGCCCAGGTCGCATGTTGACAACTCCACTGTAGACGTTCCCTGCTCTGAAGACGCGTCAGGGCTGCACATACAGTTGACCTCTGACAGTAAAGACCGCTCTCCTGAAGCCCTGTGTACAGCGTTTGCCTCAATACAGCACATCCATTGGATGCTGCTAGGTCAGTTGCCAGTTGCCGTGCAGTACTAAGACGGCACCGTTGTGCCCTTACAGCCAAATAATGGTCCTCTATTTCTGAAGTCAAGTCACACATGGTGGGCCCTGCGCTAGTCTTCGGAATTCAGTTTAGTTCTCTATAAAGTGTCGCCACATCCGAGAAACAACGGAATAATTCCCATTAAGCCAGTGGGCCACATCAATTTGCGACTGCCCAGTTTCCATTCTTCCTATAGCCCTCGACCGCAATCATCTCTGTGCCGTGCTGCACCGTCTGTGACTGTGTACACAGCGTTTGTGGATGTGGGTCTACCCGGCAAACACTAGCCCGTTTGATAGGTGTCATGACGTCATCGTTAGCGTCATTGTCCGTCGACTCGAATGCAGTCTTCCGTGCAGAGCACAAGTGCATGGACATTTGTTGACAGTATATTATATCGTGAATTAGACGCAGGGCGGGGAAACAGCGGTTTGTTGCTTTAATTTTGGACACCAGTGGATATAGGCGTCCCAGAAAGCAGCATTTCTCTCACGCCACTTGTTCACGCCCATTAACTTGGGTAACGTTGTCAGAAAGAAAGAGAGGGGGAATCGCCTCAGGTCATGAAACTGTTCGATGTGCTTAGTGCACAAAATCAAAGTGCCCATGGTGCCAGACGTTAAGCTCGACATTTCTCGGGTTCGCCCGAACGCTGCCTTGCGACAGAAAGGAGAGCAGCGACCCAACCCGATGCGAAAGCGAAGGGTGCGTGGCACAGCGGGAGCTGTGTCTGAGGGGCCGACGATCAGTCCCTCTCTCTTTCCGCAGGGCACAGTCCAGCAGGTGCTCTGCATGCCGGCGACCTCGTTTGTAGGAGTGGGATCGTAGCGCGAGTCGGCAAGAGTGCTTCGCCGCGCCCCTGGGTAACCGGGGCGTGTTCTGCCAAACCCAGGATGTGGTGACATCGCCTGGGCCAGGTTAGATGGGTCCAGACCACTGAACGACTGGGTGACCAGCCCACCACCTGAGTAGGAGTGGGTCCTTGGCCGAGAGGTGGAAGCTCGGGCTAGTAGGCGGCGAAGGGCGAGGGGTGCATCCGCCTCTCCGGAGTGTGGGGTGCACTTGCCGAGGAGCGTCGGGTGAAATCGTCGATGACGGAGCCACCGATGAGGACCAGTGCGCTGTCGACGGCTCGTTGAACCCTGCAGCTTGAGAGTGCCCTTGGCCTTGGGGCGAGGCCGGTGTGCGGCTGCGTTCTTTGTCCCCCCCCCCCCCCCCCCATGCCAGAGGAGCTGGTCCGGGGTAAGAGATGGGCTCCCACCCTTTTATCACTCGTTACCTATGATGGCTGAGATCGAAACGAGTGCGCCTATACGGGCATCTACGATGTCTGCTCCCTCTCCACAGGACGAGATGGGACAGTCAGAGGATGAAACAGTTGTACAGAGACACGCGAGGATCACAATGCTCTTGGAGCAAAACATTAAAAATGGTAGAATCAGTCGCGTGGCTCTGAATATCATTAAAAATGAGTTATCAGCATGGGCTGTAGCCAATGCAAGTCTCGAAGGCTGCGTCATAGAACTAGAAAAAGAGAATGATAGATTGAGGAAGCAACCCACCACGACCTGGGCGGCTGTGGCTGCGCATACAACTAAAGATACTATTGAAAGAGTTGCCAAACGGCCAGACACAGCAGTCTTCCTCAGGACCCTGCCTGGCCAAGACACTAGTGTCAAGAAAATTCAGGAGTTACTTACTACCACAATTGACCCTGTTAAAGATAAAATTAGAATTAAAAGAGTCAAACCAAGTAGAAATCCGGTAATCGTTGAAGTTGCTACTGAAGAGGATAAAGAGAAGTTATTAAGGACTCAAAAGTTCAACTCGATAGTTAAATGTGAACCACCTAGGAAACGAATGACAAATGAGGAGCTACATGAGACGATCAGGACACAGAACTTTGACGAAATTGATGAACAGGAATTTAAAAATTCTTTCAAGCTAAGATTTAAAACAGGGCCTCGAGATGGTGATGTTGTACACCACGTCGACGAGATCTCTGTGCAAATGTGAAAAAGAATTAGATCAATGGGCAGATTATATGTAGGCTTTCACGCAATAAACACAAGGGATTATATCCCGGTACCTCGTTGCCACATCTGTGGTGACCTGGACCACATTCTGAGGCACTGCACCAGGGGATCAGCCGGCCGCGGTGGCCGTGCCGTTCTAGGCGCTCCAGTCCAGAGCCGCGCTGTTGCTACGGTCGCAGGTTCGAATCCTGCCTCGGGCATGGATGTTTGTGATGACCTTAGGTTAGCTAGGTTTAAGTAGTTCTAAGTTGTAGGGGACTGATGACCACAGCAGTTGAGTCCCATAGTGCTCAGAGCCATTTGAACCATTTGAACCAGGGGGTCGGCATGCGTCAAGTGTGGTGAGAGTGGTCACACTCGCAAAGAATGCAAGGCAGCAGGTGTTTGCATTCCGTGTAAAAGTCGCGGTAAGAAATCATGTGGTGCCACGGGACGGAATTGCCCCACTTACCGGATGCTCGAACAAAGATTGATTTCTGGAAGTGACTATGTCTGAGCAGGGCTCAGTAAACAGGATGCTTAATCGTAAATTCCTGAGTAAAAGGAGGAGGAATGCTATGAGGGCAAACAGATTTAAAGAATTCATAAGGTCGCTTTCGGGCGCCAATAAAGTGATAATAGCAAAGAAAGAAAGAAAGGAATCCCAACAGATCTCCCTACGGTGGACATACGCATTCAAACAGATTTCCCTGAAAAGGTCACAGCTCCCCCCTCCCAAAAGCGGGGAATGAGGCCGCTTAAAGATCAACAGTGGAAAGAGCATGCTGTGGTGGCGGCGCCGCCGCTGGCACTTACCAAGGACGAACCAAACCAAGTAGAGCGTCAGCCACTCCAAGAAAGTATAGTCACTAGTACCAGTGCACACGCAACCGTAGCAGACACCACCGTAATCAGGCTACCGCCTGTAGACCCGGTTATGGGGTATCCCAATATAGAATACACTATGCAACTGGCAAGATTGGAGCAGCGGAATATCCTGACCACTGCCTTAAGACATGTGGTACGGGTGGGACATGAGAACGGTAGAAAGGTCACCTTCTCGGTAATGGAGGCTGTAGATAGGATACATTTAAAGTCAGTGAACCTTCCCACCGACTTCGGAGCCCTGCGAGATTTACTCAAGAAAGTATTTGAAAGACGTGGCGAAAACTTTGACCTAGATAACATCTACACTCACAAGGGGAGGCCGCCAATTGTGAAATTCAGATTCGATTCATACTGCGCATAATAAAAGCTCATGGCCAGAGGTGTAATGTGGCAAAACACCAAGATGCACTTCTCAGCCGTTGTCGAGAAAATCGACAGTTAAAAGAAACCGTTGCGGTGAAATACTCTCTACGAGTAGTAATTTTGTACTGCGTGGTGGTGCAGCGGTAAGCGCTGGGGTTCGTAATCCGAAGGTAGCCGGATCGAATCTCGCTCTATGCAACTTTTTTTTTTAATATTTGTTTTTGTAATATATATATATATATATATATATATATATATATATATATATATATAATTCCCGGCAATCAGCTGCAACAATTATGCATATAATAGGTTGTTGAAAGTCGTTTGTCGTGGAAAAACTGGCGACTTCGAACATCATTATGTTTTCCGCAAAGTTGTATTTCACAAATGTTATTAATTGTCTTCATAATGTTAACCACGTACAGTTAACGGAAGACGTAGAAACGAATACGTACAGCGTAAGTCAAACGTTCGAATTAGAATAGAGACCCCACGAACACAAACTTGCTGTGGCAGGTATGAAATATAGACTCCGTTACTCGATCGTTACACTTGAAGGACAGATGTTGAATGGGCCGAAACGAGCCGCCCCATAACAGCGTAGTTGCCTGCTAACTTCGAAAGAAGGTAGATGCGGTCCCTAGCGCAACTTGTAACATCGTCGGATCAGTGCGGAAGGGACAGCTTTGGTACACCCTGTTAAACAAACGGAAAAATGGAGGCGGTACAATTGGAGAGCGATCCACCTTCACCAACATGCATAAGCAATTCATTAATAGTTTATATATATATATATATATATATATATATATATATATATATATATATATATTTGAATTGCAAAACACTAATAATAAAAAAATATTGCATGGCGCGAGATTCGATCCGGCGACCTTCAGATTGCGAACCCCAGCGCTTACCGCTGCGCTATGACGCTGTAAAAAAAATCATGAATCGTAGAGAGTATTTCACCGCAACGGTTTCTTTTAACCGTCGATTTTCTCGACAACGGCTGAGAAGTGCATCTTGGTGCTTTGCCACATTACACCACTGGCCATGAGCTTTTATTATGCGCAGTATGAATCGAATCTGAATTTCAAAATTGGCGGTCTCCCCTTGTCAGTCAGCTCCAGCCAACGGTCGTATCGCCTTTGATTGGAGCAAGACTTGGCCTGACGACAGAATACACACTTACATCCCATTGTGACTAAATTGACTATCAGACAACTAAAAGCACACAACTGCAGACTTGTGATGCACGAGCTTCGAAGGGAGGTGGAGGAGAAGAGGCTTCATTTACTCTGCGTACAGGAGCCGTTTTCTCCAGCTGGGAAACTATCCTTTGCAGCCGCTGCATGGCAGATTGTCAGCAGTGGGGATGCCCCCAAAGCGGCAATAGTTGTCACAAATCCCACTCTACGAGTAAAACCACTCTCACAACACTCCAATAGTCACTGCAACATCGTGGAGATACAATCTCCTGCGGTAATTATAACTATCATAAATATGTACTTTCAGTACGGAGACAACATCGACCAACACCTAAATCACCTGACTAGAGTAGCCTCGGCGTTGCGGGGGCGAAGAATGGTCACAACAGCTGACATAAATGCAAAATCCCCCCCCTCTGGTACAGTGGCACAAGAGATGAAAATGGCTGTAAAGTGTAGGAGATGATTATGGCTTTACAAATTGTGGTGGCTAATAAACCTGGTAATCCTCCCACGTATGCGGCGGGTGGAGGCCAAGGCACCAACATTGATGTGACACTAGTCACACCAAACACTGTTAATATAATACGAAACTGGAAAGTCGAAGAGAATGCTGCAACAAGTGATCATAAGTCACTACTTTTAGCTTAGGAGACAGTGCCACTGGGCCATGAGGTGGGAGCTGCAACTGAACTACAGAAGAGCAGATTGGGAGAGACTAGCGAGAGAGTGCGACATTCCTCCATTGCCAGAAGGTGACATGCGACAGGGCCTGGACACAGACAAGAGGACTGAAGAACTGGTGAGTGCAGTTACCAGAGTGGTGAAGGCAGCCGTTCCACCCAGGAGGAGGGCCATGGCGGCCTCCTCATCACCATGGTCGGCTGAGCTAGAGGATTTACGTCAGTCTCTCAGAAGGCTGAGGAGGCACTACCAGCGCAGTATCGTCTGGTGGGAAAAGCAAAGAAGGCTGCAATACTGGGAGGCGAATGACAAATTTCAAAAAGAACTTCAAGAAGTCAGAAAACAGAGTTGGGAGAGATTTGTATTAGACCAATTAACATTGGGCCCATGAGATGCACCCTATAAACTAGTTAGCGAAAAGATCCGCTCCCCAATGATCAGATGCGCAAAACTATAGACCTATATCTCTTACGTCGATATCTTGTAGAATTTTAGAACATGTTTTTTGCTCGCGTATCATGTCATTTCTGGAAACCCAGAATCTACTATGTAGGAATCAACATGGATTCCGGAAACAGCGATCGTGTGAGACCCAACTCGCCTTATTTGTTCATGAGACCCAGAAAATATTAGATACAGGCTCCCAGGTAGATGCTATTTTTCTTGACTTCCGGAAGGCGTTCGATACAGTTCCGCACTGTCGCCTGATAAACAAAGTAAGAGCCTACGGAATATCAGACCAGCTGTGTGGCTGGATTGAAGAGTTTTTAGCAAACAGAACACAGCATGTTGTTATCAATGGAGAGACGTCTACAGACGTTAAAGTAACCTCTGGCGTGCCACAGGGGAGTGTTATGGGACCATTGCTTTTCACAATATATATAAATGACCTAGTAGATAGTGTCGGAAGTTCCATGCGGCTTTTCGCGGATGATGCTGTAGTATACAGAGAAGTTGCAGCATTAGAAAATTGTAGCGAAATACAGGAAGATCTGCAGCGGATAGGCACTTGGTGCAGGGAGTGGCAACTGACCCTTAACATAGACAAATGTAATGTAGTGCGAATACATAGAAAGAAGGATCCTTTATTGTATGATTATATGATAGCGGGACAAACACTGGTAGCAGTTACTTCTGTAAAATATCTGGGAGTGTGCGTACGGAACGATTTGAAGTGGAATGATCATATAAAATTAATTGTTGGTAAGGCGGGTACCAGGTTGAGATTCATTGGGAGAGTGCTTAGAAAATGTAGTCCATCAACAAAGGAGGTGGCTTACAAAACACTCGTTCGACCTATACTTGAGTATTGCTCATCAGTGTGGGATCCGTACCAGGTCGGGCTGACGGAGGAGATAGAGAAGATCCAAAGAAGAGCGGCGCGTTTCGTCACGGGGTTATTTGGTAACCGTGATAGCGTTACGGAGATGTTTAATAAACTCAAGTGGCAGACTCTGCAAGAGAGGCGCTCTGCATCGCGGTGTAGCTTGCTCGCCAGGTTTCAAGAGGGTGCGTTTCTGGATGAGGTATCGAATATATTGCTTCCCCCTACTTATACCTCCCGAGGAGATCACGAATGTAAAATTAGAGAGATTAGAGCGCGCACGGAGGCTTTCAGACAGTCGTTCTTCCCGCGAACCATACGCGACTGGAACAGGAAAGGGAGGTAATGACAGTGGCACGTAAAGTGCCCTCCGCCACACACCGTTGGGTGGCTTGCGGAGTATCAATGTAGATGTAGATGTAGATGTAGATCAACGATCAGGCATAGGGATGGGTTGACGGAAT
The DNA here is from genome assembly GCF_023864345.2 of Schistocerca serialis cubense. Lineage (NCBI taxonomy): Eukaryota > Metazoa > Arthropoda > Insecta > Orthoptera > Acrididae > Schistocerca > Schistocerca serialis. The sequence goes on from NC_064646.1 coordinate 5,328,006, forward strand.
CCTGGCAGGAGACTGCTGAGGTCCTTCTCCGGTCCCTGCTGCCTGATGACGATGTGACTAGTGATACTGAAGACCAGTATCAATTACGAAACGAAGATCTTGACAAACTAAAGTGCGCGTCATTTATGACGGCGGCCGAGTTTAGGTTCGTTCTGCGCATCTGACGTCACAAAACACAGTCAGCCAATGAAAAGAGAACGACGTTGCCAGAGCTCGACTGCAGTGCCGAGCACGGACGAGTGTCTTCAGTTTTAGAAACATTCAGTCATAAATAAAGTAATTGAACAAAAGCAATGTCTTGATAGCAGACTTTCTTTTAAAGATAGTTTGGAAAAAGCATTATTTATACCAATTGCTTCATATTCTATTAATTAATTAAACCAAACAAGCAATAAGCCTCCTAATTCAGGCGATAACAAGGAAAGGTGTTTGTATGATTCTCACTAACCGCTTTTTCGCAATAAAGAACAGCAGTAATTGTTATTTCCTATTGTACTTCGATGAAACGTGGGTAATTCATAGTCATACCAACATTGTTTGTCGATATTTTGCTTGACATTTTAAAGTCCTCCGAGAGATGCATTGAATGATGAGCTACATTAGCGTAATGGTTAAAGTGTATGGCTACCAAGTGGAAGGTTCTAAGTTCAAACCTTGTTCAGTGCTTAATATTTTCCTTATTTAAAAACAATGTCGAAGTGACTTGCCTCATGAATTTTATTCGTTTGAATGTAATTTTTTGAAATTTCTAGTGGCAACTAAAATCGACCATATGGAAAGTATACGCTATGGACTTTTACCTCTGCAAACTCTTCAAAATTTCGTGCAATGGTTTACTACATCTGATGCTACACAATAACTGCGTTGAACATCGAAGCAAAATTAAGTCATTTATGCGGGGAAGGTATCAGTCAAGAAGATGTATAAAAATCAAATTTGTGGGCCAAATAGTTTTTATGAAATCGAATGATAAAGTGTGTCAAAACAGTCGAAACACCATGTGTCTGCACAGGCGAACAATGCAATGATGACAAAATCGCGCACATCGCGGAATGCGGGGAGCACGTCTCTGTAGCAGCGAAAGGGTTAATGCGGCCGTGGTGGCTTTACTTCATAAACTGTGCACTCTCCCCTAAACCTAAGTTTGTGAACTATACTATACCGCTGCTTCTCTTGGTGCGTACAACTGGCAACGCAGCAGTCTCCCGCGTCTGGGCGGGCATGCGCGAACCGCCAAGATAAAAGAACTGAACTATAGTGAACGATAGGGCAGTCTACACATTTTCTGAAGAGGAGGTGGCTACCCACGTTAATCACTGAACAGAAGGAAAGCCCCCCCCCCCCCCGGGCCAGACGGCATTGTGGCGGAGGTGGCGCAGTTCCTAGCGCCCCAACTGGTAGCTCCATTTACCTAACTCGCAGTCGAGCAGCCGACCCGAGCGGAACGCTGCTCTCTGCACCTGGCGTAGCTGCCCGCGGATAGCTCCTTGGAGTGGTCTCTAATAAGCTACAACTGGCGTAGCTGCCAGTGACGCTCTTCTGAGCGGCACGAACCCGCGCAAGCTGCTTAACGCTTTCGGGCGCTAAGTGGTAAGAGCTTCGGCTCCACTTCCTGCAACTTCGGTTGCAAATCTCCCCAGCGGGACTCTCCCGTTCTTTGGTAGGGTAATCTCAGTGTCAGGGGCCCGTTCACGTCGGATAACCCCGCGCACTGTAGGCCGCTATCTTCAACCCGCGCTCTCTTGCGCCGCGCATTGCACTCCGCGCAGATAGGTCGTAGGGACACCCCTCTTCTGTAGGAACACGATACACAGCGCTTTCGCCAAAAAGCATTATTGTCGCTCCTTAAAAAGAGCAAAATTGTCGTGTTCCATCCTTCCCTATCCAAATAAATAATTACTCCTGAAACAGCGAAGATGTCCGATCTTTCCTGTGTTTCCCCACCACTCACCCGCAGCAAAGCTGCAGCACAAGAGGCGGTAATGCCGGCTACTCCCGCCATCATTTCCGTCCCACTGTCCACCTTCCAGGAGCAGGTTGCCCTGAAGGACCAGCAGATCGCGGAACAGCTGGAGCTGATCGCAGAGCTGATGGGCAGCGAAAACACACGAACAGAAACACCCACACCACACACACAGGCACCTGCTGAACAACAGAAGGACATGCCCCCTATTTCACCTCTGGCGGCCCAGGCACCGACGGAACCGGATCCAGAGCCGACAGAGGACACAACAAACACAGATGAAGACGGGCCGTGGCAGCAGGTCGGCCCAAGGCGCAAACAGCAGCCAACTACGCAAACAAGTGAGCCCACAAACTCACGAGGCAACGGCCGAGCGCTGCTGCCAACACCATCCACGCCGCGAACAAACAATAACAACACAGGGACCAACACAAACAACCCTGCGACTGCAGCAACCACAAACATACACGCAGCTACGCAGAACACTAACAACACCGCGACTGGCTTCCCACCGGTCATCATTCACAACTATGGAGACCTAAGTCTCCTAAACAAAGAATTTAACAATAAGCACAGCCCCACAACATACTACTCCAAGCTCACCGGGGAACACGCCGCACTGTACGTGGCGAACAAGGCAGACTACACGAATCTACTGGACTTTCTCAAAGAAAGGAAGGTAGAACACTTCACGTACAGGACAGTCTTGGAAAAAACACAACAGTACGTGATTAAGGGGATAGACTCACGAACCCCGACCGACACGGTACACAACGAACTCTCTGCTCTCGGGTGGGAGTGCATTCAGGTAAACCGGATGTCAGAGTTCGGCACAGCGAGACCGTCACATAACTACATGGCGGAGCTGGCCGACACGGCCAAATCCCGCGACCTGCTGAAGCTAAAATTATTTCTTCACATGGTCGTTAATGTAGAGGTGTACAACACGCCGCGCACCCCCAACAATGCCACAAATGCCAGCGTTATGCGCACGCGGGTATCAGATGCGGTCTCGCACCCCGCTGCCGCATTTGCGCTGGCGGTCACACAACCCAACGCTGCAAACTCCCCAATACAGCACCTCGCAAGTGCGCCAACTGTGGTGCTGCCCATCCGGCTAACTACAGAGGGTGCATTGCTTACAAAGCAGCTCTGAGGCGCAAAATCGCGAAACATGCGAAACCTACCGCCATCACAGTTCCAAAACCGCCCCCGCGCCCAGTAAGAAGTGGAATATCCTTCGCTGGAGTGGTCGCTGGCAGCCCCAGCAGCGCGGGACGGTCAAAGGAGCCCCAGAGCTCAGAACACGCTCAGCAAACACCCCCAGCAACAGACACACAACAGACAAGCACAACAAATGACACCACTCCCGCACCGGGCACACCACACGAAACAAGCAACAACACCACTCTACCCCCTGAGATCGCGAACTGCAGCCCACCACACGCTACAGAAAACGCACCCACACAGGGACAACCACAGCGCCAGAGGAGGAGGAGAAGGAGAAACAGCCGCAGCACGAGGAACACGACCGCACCACAACAAATACACATTCAACAGAACACCAACACCCACGAACACATCCCGGACACTAACTCAACAACCCACATAACACACCCACTCACCTCAGAAAATACACAGGCGCCCACAACTGCCACACGAACAACCGACTCGCAGGCCAGCCCTCACCAAACGCCAACACTGGAACAAGCGGCCGCTAACACGACCAACAACTCCCAGGCCAACATGACAAATATCACAACAACATTCCAGAGAATAATGGAAACATTATTCCCCGGACGCACGACCACCGAAATAGTCACGAAGATTATGGGGTGTGTCTCACAACTCTTCATGCAGTTCATGTCGGGTACGCTCAACTGGACTAGCTTCCAAGCCACTATCACACCGCTCTTTACACTACTACATGGATAATACACCACACCAGCCCCGAAACGCAGACTTAAACACAATCACACAGATCCTGTTTTGGAATGCCAACGGGATCGCAAACAAAAAAGCCGAGATGGCCGCGTTCATGGAGCGAAAGGGTATCCGAATCGCTCTTGTGAACGAAACACTGCTTACGCCTCGCAAACAACTAAACCTCCCAGGTTATTGCGTCTATCGTACCGACCGAGCGGATGGCAGGAGGGGAGGCGGCACGGCAATCATTATACACAGAGACATAGACCACACGAACATCGAGCTCCCAGCACTTGAAAGACTAGAGGCTACGGCCGTCAGGGTCAAGTTCAACGGAGCCAACACCACACTGGTATCGCTATACAATCCTCCTAAAAACATAGTAACACGCGATATCAGCACAGTACTCAACATGGCACCGCGGGTAATAGCCGCTGGAGACCTCAACGCAAAACACCCCGATTGGAACTCACGAATACGAACCTCCAACGGCAAGAAACTGTACGAACACGCACTAGGCCGAAACTACATTATACTTGGGCCGGACGTTCCCACGTTCGTGCCTACACAGGCCCGACATAGGCCAGACGTGTTAGACATAGCCCTCATAAAGGGCATCACATGCACACTCAACCTAACGGTTGAAAACGATCTGGACTCAGACCACATGCCTGTAATACTGCACATGGAAGAGACACTGCAGGACATCGAACCACGCAGGATGCTTAACTACAAGCGTGCGAACTGGACACCGTTCAAGGAAACGCTTGATAGTCGCATTCCTGACACCCACGAAATTAACAACACACAGCAAATCGATGAGGCTGTGGAGGCTCTCACAACTGCCGTCCAAGACGCAATGACTGACGCCATTCCATTTACAACACCAAGACAACACTCGACGGCCCTGCCCCAGGAAATCCTGGGCCTTATCTCAATGAGGAACCGCCTCAGGAGATACTGGCAGCGTACCAGGCGCCCGTTCTATAAACTGCACGTCAACAGACACCAGGGCATAATACGGAATAAAATCCAAACATTCAGAAACGAACAATGGGGACAGAGACTCGCTCGGCTGGATACCACACGTCCTGGCGTGTGGCAGCTGGCCAGACACTTCACCAGGGAGAAACATTACATTCCCACGTTACAAGGACCAGACGGCCCAGCCTACTCCGCGACGGAGAAGGCAGAGCTTATGGCCACAACACTTGCAGCGTCCTTCATGCCGAATCTGGTTCCTTCAGACCCAGCATTCACACTTGAAACGGACCAGGAGGTTACACGACTTGTAGCCCAGCCCTCGCGCGACGTAATCAGACGTGCTAGCACAAATGAAGTCACATGGGCTATCAAGCACACCAACGCTAGAAAAGCCCCTGGGCCTGATGGCATTCTAAACCGTGTCCTCCAGGAGTTCACGGATAAAGCCGTAGAATACCTCACACACCTAACGAATGCCATCCTGACACACCAACACTTCCCTGACTTTTGGAAGGCGGCCAAGGTCCTGATGTTCAGGAAGCCAGGGAAAGACCACTCCCTCCCACAAAATTACCGACCCATCAGTCTGCTGTGCTCGCTCAGCAAGATTGTTGAGAAGGTAATACTAAAACGTATCACTAGGCATTGCATCGCCAACGACACCCTAAGACCGGAGCAATTCGGCTTTAGGAATCACCACTCGACAACACAACAACTCCTCCGCGTAGTCGAACATATAACACACGGCTACAACATGAACAAAGCCACAGGGGCCGTGTTCCTAGACATCTAAAAGGCTTTCGATCGTCTCTGGCACAACGGACTCATACGCAAACTAAGCGAAGCTGGTTTCCCAGACGGACTCGTACGTCTCATACACTCATATCTCCCGAACAGATGTTTCAACACTAACGTGCAGGATAAACAATCAACACAACACGGTATCCAAGCTGGAGTACCCCAAGGAAGCATTCTGGGGCCCATCTTGTTTAACCTGTACATTAATGACTACCCAGCGACACGAAACACGACGTTAGCCGTCTACGCGGATGACACAGCCATCCTCGCGCAAGACTGGAAACCGTCGAACATCAACTCACGAATACAGACAGCACTCAGAACAGCTGAACCTTGGCTGGAGCGATGGCGTATTAAAGTAAACGTCGACAAGTGCGAAGCAGTTCTGTTCACACGCAGACCGAAACTACTGCGCAAACACCAACACTGTAGACCGATAACACTACATACACGCCCAATACGTTTCCGAGAGAAAGTCAGATACCTTGGTGTCTGGCTGGACCGGAAACTTACATGGGGGGACCACATCGAATACGTTGCCAACCGAGCGCACACGAGGCTCAAACAGCTCTACCCAATGCTCAACAGGGAAAGCACACTGAATAGGAGGGTGTCGAGGTCCTTATACACGACACTGATTAGACCTCTGATGACGTACGCAGCTCCCGTCTGGAGATATGCAGCTCCCACACGACTGCGCCGCCTGCAGATCATACAGAACAAAGTGCTACGAATCATTAGCAATGATCCACGCTACACACGCACCGTCGATCTTCACCATGAATACCGCCTTGATACCCTCAAGGAAGTATTCAAGAAACACGCCACACGACTATACAGGAACTCGAGACACTCGAACAATCCTTTCATCCTCACTCTGGGAAACTACGATCACAACCACAGGTGGAAACACAAGCGACCAAAGACACTGCTAGCTAGGGCATAACCACCTATGGTAAACTAACATACGCAAACAGCGACAAACGTCGGTAAGCCCCTGCATATCAGCAATACTGACTGGCAACTACCAGCTGCTATTAGAGCCGACCAACAGGCCACAGCAGGGACACCGACGAGCTCGCCCACAGACGCACGAACAATCTCCCAACACTCCCTCACACTGTGCCTCCGGTATATGACCTATCGGACACAAGACCGATAACAAACATAACTGTTGCAGGTTGCAGGACGCTGAACGAGGACTCTGTACCAGCACCCAGCGCCAGCCGCCGAGCAGCACAAACGCACAACGTCAAGGTATCGACATGCATGGTACCCACTACTAACAAAGCCTATCCTTGCACAACCTATCGCAGGCAGCAAGACAACCGCTACTGCTCTTGCCGCCCGACCTAACTTTCGCAGAGGTTTTTTTCCCTTGGCTCTTGCCTTGGCACTTTTTTTCCTCTGCCCTTCAAACCGCTACCCTTCGTCAGATTTCGACCAATCTATCTCCAGATGAGCGCGTATTAATGGTTAATCCTAACCAGACGTACGCAAACATCGCAGTACCCACATCCTGCGACACCTCACTTTAGTGAATACTAACCCTTATGCAGAGATGGCAGTAGACCTTTTGTGTTGGCCATCATGCCGGTGTGGGCGTGGAGGGGCTCCACCTCTTGTCAAAAAACTTACCCACCTTTACAATAAATGTCTCAGACAGAAAAAATTCCCAAAGATTTGGAAAGTAGCCATTGTAGTGATTATTAAAAAAGGACCCAATAAGGACCCAGATGAAGCTAAGTCTTACAGACAAATTTGCTTATTAGACATTTTTGGGAAGTTGTTCGAGAAATTGCTAGCTGACAGACTGAGTGCTGTGCAGGATGAGCTGCAGGAACTTCGGCTTCAGGCTGGTGCGATCGGCAACCGATGCAATCGCTATGGTGGCCGAGGTCTGTGGCTCTGCCCCGTACAAGTATGTTGATGGCATCATGGTTGACATCAGTGGCGCCTTTGACAACCTGTGGTGGCCGTCGCTCTTCTCTTGCCTGCTGGAGAAAAAGTGCCCAGGCCACTATATGGTTGCCTGAGGAGCTATTGTGAGGGTCGGGAGGCCTGGCTATCATCCCCTAGCGGTAAAGTTGGAAACCTTAACTAAGGGATGTCCCCAGGGTTATGTTTTAGGTCCCCTCTTTTAGGATATCCACATGTAACCACTTTAGACAGAATGAGATTTTCACTCTGCAGCGGAGTGTGCGCTGATATGAAACTTCCTGGCAGATTAAAACTGTGTGCCCGACCGAGACTCGAATTCGGGACCTTTGCCTATCGCGGGCAAGTGCTCTACCAACTGAGCTACCTAAGCACGACTCACACCCGATACTCACAGCTTTACTTCTGCCAGTACCTCGTCTCCTACCTTCCAAACTTTACAGAAGCTCTCCTGCGAACCTTGCAGAACTGGCACTCCTGAAAGAAAGGATATTGCGGAGACATGGCTTAGCCACAGCCTGGGGGATGTTTCCAGAATGAGACTTTCACTCTGCAGCGGAGTGTGCGCTGATATGAAACTTCCTGGCAGATTAAAACTGTGTGCCCGACCGAGACTCGAACTCGGGACCTTTGCCATTCGCGGGCAATTGCTCTACCAACTGAGCTACCGAGACGAGGTACTGGCAGAAGTAAAGCTGTGAGTATCGGGCGTGAGTCGTGCTTCGGTAGCTCTGTTGGTAGAGCACTTGCCCGCGAAAGGCAAAGGTCCCGAGTTCGAGTCTCGGTCGGGCACACAGTTTTAATCTGCCAGGAAGTTTCACTTTAGACAGTTTGCAACAGAGTGAAGAGGTGCTACAAGTGATAGCCTACGCAGATGACCTCCTTCTGCCGGTTGGTGGCCGGTGCTTCGAAGACATAGAACCCAAAATAGAAAGAGCCATGGCGAAACTGCAGGTATGGTGTAGTGATACTAAAATGTCAATTTCACCAACAGAATCAACATACCTATTGCTGAAAGGACAGCTAGTAAGAAATCATACACTGAGAATAGGGGGCTCACCAGTTCTCAGACGACATGAGACTCGCTACTTGGGTGTTATCATCGGGGAGCACATTGAATCCGTAACCCAAAGAGCATTACAAGCACTCAGTGACCTCATCTGGATATTAACTTCAATAGTGGGTTACGGATCGGGAGTCTGGGCGCACAGGGTCACATGGGTGGTGCCCGCCGTGACAGTGAGGACAAAGGAACATGCTGTTACGATCTGTGTGGGCTTATAGAACATCCCCAGGAGTTGCCCTATTAGTGATAATGGGATTCTGGATATTAAAATTCGACAGCAAGCAGCATGGTACTGGGCTAAGAAAGGGAACGACACGAAAATAGAAAATATACGGGGAATTCTGACTAGGGACAAGGGAGAGATACAGAGAAGGGGTGAGGACTTATGGCGGGAATCATGGGAAATGGATGAATCTGACAGAAGAACCTTCAGACTCTTGCCAAATGTTAAAGAAATGTTAGATATGAGGTACTTCGAACCACGTCGGGGTCTAATTCATTTTCTCACTGGTCATGGGCCCTACCCGGCATACCTATGCCGGTTTAGGAAAAGGGCTACACCTGAGTGTGACTGTGGAGCATCGGAGGGCACTCTCAACCATGTGGTTTACGAGTGCCCCCTTTTCGATGAAGTAGCAGTTACATTAAGACAACAACTACCAAACAACAACACGTACGACTTACTAAGCCACGAAGAGACTTTTGAAAACTTAAACAACCTGGCAAATGGGCAAATGAGGTATCACGTAAAGTTCTGACTGTATACCTGAGGGACTTACACGATTAGAACCAACTACTGAACGTGTCCTAGTACCCTAATCCTGTACCGCCTCTGCGTGGACAGGTCGACTTGCTAGTTGGAATCGGCCACGTGCGGTGCTAGGGGGGGACTGGGGTACTCCCACTTCACGATTATGACAGCACCGGATTTGATGTAGGTTAGTTAGTAGTTAGTAGGATTAGAAGTAGATACTAAAATAGGAACCTGCCGCGATCAGTACTTTTGGCGTGCCCAGTGTCAGGGGCACGCTCATTGGGATTATCTCGATGAGCAAGGCCTTGTAGTAGGTTTATATCTATACTGACACATCTGTAACGCTGCATGCAGTTAGGATTACTAACAAGTAGGTGTAGTGTATAGTTTAATAAATCGTAACTTGCCCATTAACCTGCACTGTTCACACTGTCTATAGTTTACAAAATAACTGTAACAACTGTAATAGCTACTAATAACATATAACATTTTATTAACATTAGGACCCACTAATCACTAAGGTGGTGGGTTAATTTGTATAATTATTATTATGTATTGCAATAAACATTTCTTTTTTAAAGTGCATTCATCATTTTCTTTTACAATTATGCACTTCCACATTTTGTGCAAATTTAAGATATTGTTACGACAATAAAGTACAAACAGTTTCAAAGATAAATAAATTTCAAAAGTTTACAACTCGAAAAGAAAATTACGAAATGTAAAAAGGAAAGACAAATAGGGCACACAAGATATTTTGTATTTTATAGAAGTGAACCTACCGAAGGGATACTCTTCCACTTTGATCAGCTTTGAATATTTTGTAGTGTAGAGCGAAATAAGAAACACATATTTTTTGTACGTGTACATGCGGCTGTTAAGCATAATATATGTAACATTCACATTCAGGATAGATTTATGGGAAAAAGACGTATTAGCCAACTCAACACGACATTGGCATTCCCATTTTTTCAAGCCGTGTAACGATACGAAGGACTGTTATGTATAGGTGTTGACCGTTTCTGTACTGCTACGCCCAACATGTACAAGCAAGAGTCGTGCTGCGAAATTGCTATTCTCGGACAGCAGTTTGCTTTCGAAATCGATCGTAATCATTTAGTTTCACTGGTTTGGCCGAAAATGGACCCGGCGTATGGTATACATTCAGCACGATAGTCTATTACACGATCTGTCCGAAAGGACCACAGAGTAATTTTACTCCTGGCGTACAAGCGACGTCAGAGCGGTAACTTTGTGGCAGCTTGAACTGGCAGCAGGTGTACAATCGACCAGTCAGTTGCGAGAGCGTACTGTTCAATAGCGAACGTGCGGGCCAAGTGCATCGACGTCGTGCCGCATATCGCAGTAGAGCAACATATTGAAATCAGGAGTTCTGATAGCTCTCCAGAATGTTTTGAAAACGAGGAAAGAGTGTACAAAGTTCGTCCCGCACAACTTGATTCACGAACGAGGGTGACGACACGGGGACGCCTGTCGCGACTTGTCTGAAACGCTAACCTTGGTTGTAATGCAAAACGAAATAGGGACAGTTACTTAAAGGAAAATAAATCGTCACGGACGGCAAGATTTGGTGTTATCAGTACAAATCCATCACAAAACGGCGAAGTGCAGAAATACACACGAAGCGTTAACGCCCTAACGAGGTAACCGGTATTCAAGCTAACGTGACGCGCGAGTTGAACAATTTTCCAAAGAACGACTTCGCTGACAGTTGCACGAGTTTGCGTGAACGTTCTGTGCATTGTACTCAAATGGTGCAAACTATAAGCGGCCGTCAAATGAAAATGAGACAGTTTGAAAAAAGTCAGTAACGTGTTTATTACTTTGTAAGTGATCGTCGCAAGTGTTAATACTTTAGTTCCGCTGTGAGACAATGTCCTCGTAGAAAAATATTTACGATTGCCTGCGGAACCGTGATTTAACCCATGGTTGCAATTCTTCGACAGAAGCAGTGTCTTCCTTCAGGGTCACAAAAGTATGGAAATGGCATGTGGAGAGATCAGAACTGTATGGAGGACGTGTAATGGCTTTCCAGCGAAGATTATGTAGCATGTTGGATGCCGTCCGTCGATATTACTGAGCGATCAGGTTTGATAGCACGCTTCAGTTTTTGTGAAGTGTCCACGAACCACTGTGCGTTAAGTGTGGCGCGATGTTCCCCCCAGTAAATTAGCAGTGGGACCTTGCATTCAAAGAAGGTCATCACGACTTCCACGGAGCTGCCGTGCGCGGCTTTGGATTCTTTTGGTAGTTGTGAATATACATATTGATGCTCAAAATTACGACACCACGTTTCATCTCCCGTAACTCCACAGGACAGGAAACGATATTCTTCATCGTGGTATCTTTCCGGGTGCTGCAGTTATGTCGTCATTCTGTTCAACTTTTGCTCCCCCGTCGGGCATTGGGGAACCCACTGCGCACAGATTTACCGGAACGATCGACGTTGTGGCATGATGACGTGAACGGTACCGTGACGGATGCTCAGCATGAGCCGAATGTGTTCCACCGTCCGGCGTCGGACGTATCTGGTGGCAGTAATGACAGAGCGGTAATAACACGCTGTGTCTGTCCTGACCTACTGCTGCCTTTCAGTGACACCATAAGTACTAGAAATCGATTATTATATGCAAACACATGCCCACGTGACGTACTGTACTCGCCATACACAGCAGACATTCGGTCACGAATTTCACTTCCTGGCACACCGCACTATACGTGACTGTTCTTTCCAGGCCTCCATAGTGATGGTGGGACGCACACACGACTCATTGACCTCGCATCGAGCAAGTCTAACAGACAAATAGCACAGCGGTGATCATTTGCGATGGTCCTTCCTGATTTCCGATTGAGGCCACCTCCAGAGGCGCAGCTACTGCGTTACTATCGGACCGCTCGCCGGATAGTTAAGTTGTTTAAGGAAACATGAAGTGTTCAGCCACATGTGAAACGTCAACCACGACCTGCAACAAATGACGATGCCCAAGTAGGTGTTTTAGCTGCTGTCGGAGCTAATCCGCACATCAGTAGCAGACAAATTGCGCGAGAACAGGGAATCTCAAAAACGTCGGTGCTGAGAATGCTACATCATCATTGATTGCACCCGTACCATATTTCTATGCACCAGGAATTGCATGGCGACGGCTTTGACTGTCATGTACAGTTCCGCCATGGGGAATAAGAGAAATTACGGGACGATGACAGATTTTTTGCACGCGTTCTATTTAGCGACGAAGAGCCATTCACCAAACAGAGGTAACGTAAACCGGCATAATATGCACTATTGGGCAACGGAAAATCCACGATGGCTGAGACAAGTGGAACATCAGCGATCTTGACGGGTTAATGTATGGTGCGGTATTACGGGAGGAAGGATAATTGGCCCCCATTTTATCGATAGCAATCTAAATCGTGCAATGTATGCTGATTTTCTACGTAATGTTCTACCATTGTTACTACAAGATGTTTCACTGTATGACAGAATGGCGATGTACTTCCAACATGATGGATGTCCGACACATAGCTCGCGCGCGGTTTAAGCGGTATCGAATAGCGTATTTCATGACAGGTGGATTGGTCGTCGAAGCACCATACCACGGCCCGCACGTTCGCCGGATCTGACGTCCCGGATTTCTTTCTGTGGGTAAAGTTGAAGGATATTTGCTATCGTGATCCAGCGACAACGCCTGACAACATGCGTCAGCGCATTGTCAATGCATGTGCGAACATTACACAAGGCGAACTACTCGCTGTTGAGAGGAATGTCGTTACACGTATTGCCAAATGTATTGAGGTTGACAGACAGCATTTTGAGCATGTATTGCATTTATATGTTATTTACAGCTAATCACGCTGCAACAGCATGCGTTCTCAGGAATGATAAGTTCACAAAGTTACTTGTATCACATTGTAGAAGATTGATTCTTGTAGTGGGCTGGAGGTAGGAAGTTTAAGTCTCTTTGTCCTTCGATGTGGAAAGTGAAACACGGTAGTGATGAACCATGGTAATCAGCCACTTGTAGCTCTCTGGGATAATTTACTAGAAAACTTCTTGATTTCTCTGAGCATGTTCTCCTTCCAGTCGTAATCACTCAGTGTCCAGGAAGATGGCGGCTGTTGACTTAGTTGAATTAAAATTTTTTGAGATGTGCTCCGTCAGGAATAACTGTTGCAGTTCAGCGGACACCTTATGATGGGATCTGTATTGTGCTGGGGGTACCATTTCATCAAAGGTGATTAGGTGTTCAATCATTTTCTTTATGAGACGTTTGAACACTTCTTATAAGGTAGTACTATTTCATCAAAGGTGAAAAAGTGTTTAATCCTTTGAACAGTTGTTGGAAGGACGGTTATGAGACTTATTCCACGGTGTTTAGCTGCGTTTGAAGTGACTCTTGTTTCCTTTATTGTTGGAATCACGTTGCCTTCTTTGCCCTGAAACTATGGAGTCAGCAAGCACTCATTGTAAATCCATGGTTACCAAACCAAAGTTTTTCGAGAGAGCTTATTCAGTTCCAAATTCCAGCTTTTATCTGGGCTTAGCTACTCAGTATTGTACAGCTTCCTGAGAAACGCCCTCACTTCTGAGGGAGTCGTGAGTCTGGTGGACCCAGATGCCTCGGTAAAATGAGCTCAGCTGTTTGGTTCTTGGTGATTTCACGTTCGCTTTCTGTGGCGTCGATAGGTTCTTATGTGAGTGACATTTGTTCCTCAGACATCAGGGCTGAGGTCTCTGCTCCATTGAGAGGGTCCGCGGAGAGGCCTTTTGAAATGTGCAGAGGACATTTCGTTGCCTTACCGTCATGAAGTTTTCTAACCAGTCGTCATTCATCTTTTCGGTTAAGAAGTCAATCTCTGTACCAATCTCCTACATCATGGGCACATGCTGTAATTCAAATAACTTTGGTGTTGGTCGCAGTTAGTTTCGTGCACGGCCCAGTTTCGTGGAATTCTTTTGGCTAGCTCTTTTAGATCGAGGGCTGAATGGTGATCCATCCCGAAATGATTCAGTAGTTTGAGTTCTGGGTCTCCTCCCATATTTTTGGTAATTACGGTGCCCTTGAAACATGGACTGGTCGGTTCTTCAGGACCTCAAACTGCAATATCCAGCAACTACTTGTCATTTGTATTGTAGCGGCACCACCGTTTAGGATAGGGAATGTTAGTTTTGTGCAATATTCTGAGCACAAGGTGTGGGCAGAATCGCAGTGAGTTACGCATACCAAAAGTTGCGAAGAAGAGCAGAGGCCACAGGGCCATCAAATTGCTGAAAGAGTATACATAGCGGTTTTTCATGTTACAAATCACAGGCAGAAGGGGCCCACTGGCCAACCTAGCGTGTTATGAATATGTGACTAGAAGCGGTGCATATTGCACACAGAGGCGCACAGCCATGTATAGATAGGTGCGGGTTTCTAACGAGATTCATTCAAGTGTAGTAGCTCTCCTGGATGGTAGGACGTGTCACACCACCAGCTACATGCAGCAGCAGATGGGGCACCAGCGTTCCAGTCCATGGCAGATCACTGGTTTGAACCTCTGAGGCCGACGCGGGGTCCGTAGCCAGCTGGCCGCGGGCCACTCCATGGCTCGCTACTGTGGGCAGTCGTCCGGGCTTCCACACAGTCCAAAGGAATCCTGAGGTGAGGGCCGCAGATTCGGACGCCGGATCATGGGTGCTTGTTGTCGCTGTGGCCTTACCCATTCTGGCGAGAAGGACGCAGCTGGCCACCTGCAGCTCTCACCGAGCGGCACTGAGTCATCAGGGAAGCAGGCCGCCGAGTCTGCGGCATACATCCTGATGACGACGCCACTCCGCTGCCATGCAAGGCCAACACACAGCTGTGCGTGTGCACAGCTCGCTCAGGCAGCCATTCTGGGCCAAGCCGTTTCATAGACAGCGAAGTGGTGTCCTCAGCATTGTGGGACCCAGTGAGGCAGATCGAGAGGAATGGGGGCACTATAGTTGGAAACATTACATCACTTGGAAAGCTCGGACGAGTCTTAATATGGTGCCTTCTACCTCTCCCCACTACATTTGGTGTTGCTGCTACATTTGGTGACAGAAGTTGCCACTATAGTACTGACTCTTCGAAAAATCCAAGATTGTCACAAACGAATTGGGTTCTGAACACATGATAAATGAAATGGTTACAGCATGCAGCCGGCTGGTGTGGCCGAGTGGTTCTAGGCGCTTCAGTCTGGAACCCCGGGATCACTACGGTCGTAGGTTCGAATCCTGCCTCGGGCATGGATGTGTGTGATGTCCTTAGGTTAGTTAGGTTTAAGTATTTCTAAGTTCTATGGGACTGATGACCTCAGGGATGTTAAGTCCCACAGTGCTCAGAGCCATTTGAGCCATTTTGAACAGCATATGTGGTTGAAACACAACAGTATCAAGGATTTTGCGACAGAAACGAATGATGGTAAACGAGTTTCTACGTATGAAAGATGAGGTCTCTTTCAATTTTGCGTCAGGCGCATAAGAGTGGTGCTAGTAGCAACACTATGAGGATGCAGATCAGGGTTTCTTTCAATGTACGCTCTAACGGTCGTGAGCATTAGTTACCTTTGAGATTGGATGTGGCGAGTTGATGTTAAACAAATATGCATATAAGGCAACAGGGATGACATAATGAACATCTCACTGAATTTGAACAAAGTCGTACAATAGGGCTATGAGCAGCTGGATGTTCCTCCTTAGATATCACGGGAAGACTTGGCAGTAATGTAACTGCATTACGTAATTGCTATCACCGGTGGTAACGAGAATCCACGATCGGAAGAAGACAGGTCTCCGGATGGCCACGTCGCACTGCCAAGAGGGAAAATAGTCATGTTCGGCGTATGGCTGTAGCTCATCGTACCGCACCTGCTGCAGCAATTTGAGCAGCAGTTGGCACCTCAGTGACACAACGCAGTGTCAGAAATCGGTTACTTCAAGGACAGCTCCGAGCCAGACGCCCTGTAGCGCCACTGACTCCAAATCACCGCCATTTGCTACTTCAGCGGCGTCAAGCGAGGGCTCATTGGAGGGAAGGATTGAGGACGATTGTGTTTCCTGTAAAAGATGGTTCTACCTCGGTGCAAGTGATGGCTGCGTGTTTGTTAGGTGGCCAGTTGAGGGCCTGCAAGCAATCCACACTACTGGCCATTAAAATTGCTACACCACGAAGATTACGTGCTACAGACGCGGAATTTTACCGACAGTAATAAGATGCTGTGATATGCAAATGTTTAGCTTCTCAGAGCATTCACACAAGGTTGGTGCCGGTGGCGACACCTACAACGTGTTGACATGAGGAAAGTTTCCAACCTATTTCTCATACACAAACAGCAGTTGACCAGCGTTGCCCGGTGAAGCGTTGTTGTGATGCCTCGTGTAAGGAGGAGAAATGCGCACCATCACGTTTCCGACTTTGATTAAGGTGGGATTGTAGACTATCGCGATTGCGGTTTATCGTATCGCGACATTGCTGCTCGCGTTGGTCGAGATCTAATGACTGTTAGCAGAATATGGAATCGGTGGGTTCAGGAGGGTGATACGGAACGCCGTGCTGGATCCCAACGGCCTCGTACCACTAGCAGTCGAGACGACAGGCATCTTATCCGCATGGCTGTAACGGATCGTGCAGCCGCGGCTCGATCCCTGAGTCAACAGATGGGGACGTTAGCAAGACAACATTCATCTGTACGAACAGTTCGACGATGTTTGCAGCAGCATGGACTATCAGCTCGGAGACCATGGCTGCGGTTACCCTTGACGCTGCATCACAGACAGGAGCGCCTGTGATGGTGTACTCAACGACGAACCTGGGTGCACGAATGGCAAAACGTCATTTTTTCGTATGAATCCAGGTTCTGTTTACAGCATCATGATGGTCGCATTCGTGTTAGGCGACATTGCGGTGAAAGCACATTGGAAGCGTGTATTCGTCATCGCCATACAGGCATGTCACCCGGCGTGATGGTATGTGGTGCCATTGGTTACACGTCTCTGTCACCTCTTGTTCGCACTGACGGTACTTTGAACATTGGACGTTACATTTCAGATGTCTTACGACCCGCGGCTCTATCCTTCATTCGATCCCTGCGATACCCTACATTTCAGCAGGATAATGCACGACCGCATGTTGCAGGTTCTGTACGGGCCTTTCTGGATACAGAAAATGTTCGACTGCTGCCCTGGACAGCACATTCTCTAGATCTCTCACCAACTGAAAACGTCTGGTCAATGGTGGCCGAGCAACTGGCTCGTCACAATACGCCAGTCATTCCTCTTGTTGAACTGTGGTATCATGTTGAAGCTGCATGGGCAGCTGTACTTGCACACGCCATCCAAGCTCTGTTTGACTCAATGCCCAGGCGTATCAAGGCCGTTATTTCGGCCAGAGTCGGTTGTTCTGGGTACTGATTTCTCAGGAACTATGCACCCAAATTGCGTGAAAATGTAATTACATGTGAGTTCTAGTATAATATATTTGTCCAATGAATACTCGTTTATCATCTGCATTTATTCTTCGTGTAGCAATTTTAATGGCCAGTAGTGTATCTGTGTGCTACACAGACTAAATTACACCTGGAGGTTTGTTCCAGAGTGCGATTTCGCATGACAGCAGAAGCACACTCGTGTTTATCGCACAGTACCCTGACTGAAAATCTGTACATCAGTCTGGTGATTGGACCTGATGTACTGCCACTCATGAACAACATTCCAGGAGTCGTTTTACAACAGGAGAACGATCGCCCATATACCGCCGTTGTATGGCCTAACTCAACATGCTCTCCTTAGTCTTACAGATCAGCAGATCTGTCTCTAATTGACACGTTTGGGACATAACCGGACGACAACTCCAGCGTCATTCAGAAACCGCATTAACCGCTCTATATTGACCAAGTGCAACTGGTATGGAACTCCATCCCACAAACTGATGTCCAGCACCTATACAATACAATGAACTGATTTTTGCATACTTGCATTGAGTATTATGGAGGTTACACCCGTCACTAATGTACCGGTATTTCACATTTGTAATGGCTTATCTCGTGCTCACATTAACCTGCGATTTTCCAATGTTAGTCTCTCAAATATGTTATTTACTGACATGTATTCTCGAAATTTCATTACTCTACATGAAGTATTTTTTTTTTTGTTTTTTTTTTTTTTTTTTTTTTTTTTGCTGCGATCTTTCTTCCATCATTGTTATTCGCATTCAAATGAAACATCTTCTTGTCAGCAACTTCGGGTCAGAGTATATGTACTGGGATTGAACCAATCTAAAACTTGTGCTGAAGTGCAGTGCTGTTAGTAATATTGCTCAAAACACTGTTCAATAGCAACTCTTCCTCGTAGCGCTGTTTGTTCAATGGTAACTCTATTCAGTGGAAACTGTTTCTCGCAGAACTGTCCAAAGACAAAGTTCACAAACATATGCAAGGACTAGCAGATCAACGTGGATAAACTCTGTTGTCGTCGGAAATGATACTCTTCGCGCTGCTTACTGTGGACTAGGTGTTAACCGCAACGCAGCCTGGCACGGGACTGCCTGCGTGTCCGCGTGTCGGTCTATTTCAATACAGGTCGCCGAGACGGTGGCGCGGGTAACTTCTGTGGTCCTGTCTTGCTACTTTCGTCACATTGGTGAGCCCAGCGATGCGGTAGTAAGGGGGATCATTGTGGTGTTGACAGCAGGTGCCAGAGCTATGCCTGTCGACTACACCCCAGTATTAATGTCGCCACCAATATTAACTTGGTAACAGTTTGTCGAAAATCCTGGTCTTGCATTCGGGCATTTCGTCTGAAGTACGCCACGACAAAGGTTATTTGCCCCATGCTCGTCCAGGCTGCAACTGTAGTGCCATCAAACAGTGCACTTGGAGGAAAGTTTTCGTCTTTGTGGGTCATGGTTTCACAGAAGAAGATAGCTGTTGAACCTCCCGGCCTGTTCCTTCTGTCCGTACTGTGTCCGATCAGATTTCGGAAATCTTCTGGTGTCCTGAGGTGCGCTTCCGTCTACCTTTTATTCGAAGGTAAAGTGCTAAACTTCATCTTTTCCGTTTCTTATCTCATTTGCATTGCACATACACATTACTGTATCCTTTTTGTGTGCCGGGCTATTGGTCACCTTAGACGGCCATACCTACAATAGCTTATACGAGGATTACTAATTTTATCTGTTCACCCACTCTTTCATTTTGTCCCGTATTCGATAAGGGCAGCGAGTAGATTTCTCTCTACTATGGTCTCTCCGAAGGTGCTACTTACGTCAGTGTCCATCACAGAACAGGGGTATGTTTGGTTCTTTTACTAATCGCAGTACTTAATAAAAATAAATATATATTAAATACTGCAATATCATTTACTTTGTTAAATATTGTGGGCTAGCATGAGACTTTGAAATAACCCGATACCATGATAACATACATTCGGACCTCGGCTATTCCGAGGTACGTGTCGAATAATATTTTAAAAACAAAGAGCGACTCACCGCCTTCTAATAGATAGTTCGCGTGAGCGCTGCTATTTTGAAAAGAAAATGTGTGTGCTTTTGCGCAACTTGTAATAATTAATTTGGTTCTCAGGGGCCTACTGGTCATTAGGTACCAAACTCCATAAAGTAACTGAGATATTGTTGTGCTCGTTGAGTGGAGTATTTTTCATTATTTATTATTCGTTATTTGCAAGGAAAAACTGGAGGGAATCTCATTTGCATTTATGTGGCCAAACTTAAAATATACTGAACTCATTCAGTATTCTAAATATTAATAAATGAAATCTATTTTTACTCTGTTAACTCTGAAACTATTGGAAGATCAAAATAGAGAAATCTCTCACACTTACATTTAATATCATGACATGAGTTTCTAATTATAAAATATCGTCAGCGTAATGGCCGATCAAATGCTGCTAGGGGAGATGAGCTCCCTGCAACACGAAGTTCTGAAAATAAATTTGTTAATTATAATTAATGATTACTATCGTGAGAGGTGCCCACTAAGTCAATAATACACACTTTCTCATAACAATTGTAAGTATATTTTGCTAAATTACAGTCAAACTTACATTAAATACCAGACTGCTATACAATGGCGGCCTTGCCCTAGTCGAAACAAAATAGGAGAGAGAGTTCAATGGACAATTGTCTCTGGTCGTGTTCATTTTAATTACACAGAGGTTATAGACAAAAAATGTTCTTTGTTAATCACATCGCTGTTTGTGAACGTTGGTGATAATAATTACACATTTTAATATTTATTATATATCGCGCTCACGTACGCAGTCTTGAAATAATTTATTGTTCACACGTCACGCAAAAAAACTTTTTTTTTAACGTCAATTTATGTGACGTACCGCCACATGTCCTTGAGGGTCTACTGAGGTTCTTGTTAGTACGGATTGACGTTGTACTGACGTAAGCTGTCGAGTTTCTGGAGTCATTACTGTTGATGACTGTTTGTGTTGCGTCGCACGGACGCCAAAATGGAAAATATTGAAATAAACGATATCGGAATTGAAAAACAACTGCTATCACTTAGTAGCGGAAAAGCATCCGGACCAGACGAGATACCCTTAAGATTCTACAGTGATTATGCTAAAGAACTTGCCCCCTTTCTATCAGCAATTTATCGTAGATCGCTGGAAGAACGTAAAGTACCTAGCGACTGGAAGAAAGCGCAGGTCGTTCCCATTTTCAAGAAGGGTCATAAATCAGATGCGAATAATTATAGGCCTATTTCGCTTACGTCAATCTGTTGTAGAATAATGGAACATGTTTTGTGTTCTCGTATTATGACGTTCTTAGATAATACAAATCTCCTCCATCATAACCAACATGGATTCCGCAAACAGAGATCATGTGAAACTCAGCTCGCCCTATTTGCCCAAGAAATTCACAGTGCCGTAGACACTGGCGAGCAGATTGATGCCGTATTCCTGGACTTCAGGAAGGCATTTGATACGGTTCCGCACTTACGTTTAGTGAAAAAAATACGAGCTTACGGAATATCGGACCAGGTTTGTGATTGGATTCAGGATTTCCTAGAAGAAAGAACACAACATGTCATTCTTAACGGTTCAAAATCTGCGGATGTAGAGGTAATTTCGGGAGTACCGCAGGGAAGCGTGATAGGACCTTTATTGTTTACAATATACATAAATGACTTAGTTGACAACATCGGTAGCTCCGTGAGGCTATTTGCAGATGACACGGTTGTCTACAAGAAAGTAGCAACATCAGAAGACTCGTACGTACTCCAGGGGGACCTGCAGAGGATTAATGCATGGTGCGACAGCTGGCAGCTTTCCCTAAACGTAGATAAATGTAATATAATGCGCATACATAGGGGCAGAAATCCATTCCAGTACGATTATGCCATAGGTGGTAAATCATTGGAAGCGGTAACGACCGTAAAATACTTAGGAGTTACTATCCGGAGCGATCTGAAGTGGAATGATCACATAAAACAAATAGTGGGAAAAGCAGGCGCCAGGTTGAGATTCATAGGAAGAATTCTAAGAAAATGTGACTCATCGACGAAAGAAGTAGCTTACAAAACGCTTGTTCGTCCGATTCTTGAGTATTGCTCATCAGTATGGGACCCTTACCAGGTTGGATTAATAGAAGAGATAGACATGATCCAGCGAAAAGCAGCGCGATTCGTCATGGGGACATTTAGTCAGCGCGAGAGCGTTACGGAGATGCTGAACAAGCTCCAGTGGCGGACACTTCAAGAAAGGCGTTACGCAATACGGAGAGGTTTATTATCGAAATTACGAGAGAGCACATTCCGGGAAGAGATGGGCAACATATTACTACCGCCCACATATATCTCGCGTAATGATCACAACGAAAAGATCCGAGAAATTAGAGCAAATACGGAGACTTACAAGCAGTTGTTCTTCCCACGCACAATTCGTGAATGGAACAGGGAAGGGGGGATCAGATAGTGGTACAATAAGTACCCTCCGCCACACACCGTAAGGTGGCTTGCGGAGTATAGATGTAGATGTAGATGTAGATGGGAGTTAAATTCGTCGGTTGTCTGGTGTAGATGTCTGTCTCATCCGTTGTGTTTGGTCTTGCTTTGTAGGGTTCCTCGGTGGTTTGATAGCTATTAGTGTCCGCTGAATTTGTTCCCACCATCGATATCAGGCGGGCTGGATCTTTGTCTACAGATCACGGATTGAGCTGAGGCCTCTTTCGGTAGGGTACATCCACTGTTGTATTTCTTTCAACATTTGACGCACCGTGGTGGCAACGAGCAGAAGGTTGTTGTATGTCCGCCACTGGCAATGGAAACTTTTGCACTGTACGCGTAATGGTACAGATCGCAGCTTATATGTCGGTAATCCCTGTATTCGTAATTTCCTGTTGATTTTTAATGGTTGGTAGTGGCTGTATTTCTTCCGTTTCTGCAATCTTCGTTGGGCTGGTTACATCAGATCCTGCACTGAGCTTCCACATCTCACTCTCGATCGTATCTGCGTGTTTTGTTCGCTAATAGACTTGTTGCCCCTTCTAACCTCTCGACCATATGTCTCTCCGTTTTTCGACTTCTTTTGCTGTCTTAAAGACTGCCTCACAACTACACTCATTAGTTCTCTTATTCGCTTCTGTCGCCGCATATGCTATCCTTTTTGCATTTTGGCTTCACTTACCGTTTCTCCACCTATAGTCTTTGATTCGTATGCCAATTTTGTAGTTTTCTTGGTTTCTCCCTTTATCTCCCGAATTTCCTTGTGTGTTTTCCCCCAGCTCCTTGTTTTCTTGCCCGATTTCTTGTTGCATCTTCTCCAAATGTCCTTTATTCGTGCCTGATTTTCTTTCGTACCTTCTACGCCATTGTCTTTATTTTCTTGTTTTATTTTCTGCCCCCATGCCCTTGTTTTCGTTCCTTATTAATTCTGAAAAATCTATTGGTCTGCATCCGTCATTTCCCAGTTCGCTAGTTCTGTCTGGTGAAACTTCTCCAGGTACTACTGGACTGATGTCTATCGCTTCTTGGTTCAATCTTCTGCTCTCTTCCTCCCTCCCGATTATGAATTATCGATACTGCTTACGCGTGTAGTGGTCTGACTTCTTCCATTTCCTGCATTCACTACACTGTTTCCATTATCCAACTGGGTGCTATGCGTTACATTATCGCCGTGCTCACCATCTGTCGGGCGTGACTGTTCTGTGAGGTAAGTCACGTGTTCCCCTTCTGAATCACAAAATATAACTATTTATTTTGCTCTATAATGCCGTTTGTTGTAAAACTATCCTGATAAAAACCACTTCTTGCCTTGCTCCTTGTTAACAATCAGACTGAACTATACCAACTGACGATACCCACATTAACTCCCCTGTATTACCATTGAGATGTATGCTCATCGTAGTGTACAGTAGACATTCTCACTACACGATTTTCCCATACAAAATTACTACGCTACTGTTCAACACCGATTTATCAACAGATGAGGAACAGAACCCAAGAAACTAGGATTTAGAATAGAACTTACCAAAGTTAGTGATTTGTGTCAGCCAGTGGCAGGGCTACTGTGATACAATGCATTGTTTTAATTTAGTCACAAAGAACACATAATAGGTGAATACAAAAGACACAAAAAACCGATTTAATGATTCTAACTTCGCAGGTCAGCCGATTTTGCGTGTGGGATGCATGTAATAGATAACAGTAACGAGGTGAACTACTCATGCCTTAGCTCTGTGTTGAATGAGTCCAACGTGTTTCGTTTTAGATTCTGCAAGTACTTTGATAGCTATTAAAAATTCACAAGCACAAATTTTTAAGACTATGTGCATGGGGCTAGGAACTTGTATGGGGCTAGGAGAGGTTATTTTATACATTTTAGTCCGTTTCAAAAACGGGTTACATTAAAATGTTACTAATTTAATTAATTATTTTCGGTTTCTTAGTCTTGTGTATGTCACTGGGACTTATCAGCAACCATGATTCTAATTTCACTAATTATTTTCTGTTTTTCAGTCATTGCGATTTACCAGGAACTGTCTTACCACAAAAAATTTGCATGTGGGACAGGATAAGACGGTAATAGCAGTGGTACATCAAGTACACTCCGCCTACACTAGACACGAAAGAGGGTTAATACTGCATTGTCATCGAGTTTTGAGCTATGTCCAACGTTTCATGTCTGTAGCTCATCAGGAAGTTAAATATCTATTCCAAAATTTGTACAGAACAAACAAGAAATAGACCTAATAAAATTGTGTTTATAAAAGAGCCATTAATGTGATGAACCACTGCACTTTTAAGGAGATTTCAGCGTTAGGCTCGTACTGAGTGAGTTCTCACCAGAGCCAAGATCTTTGATAGTTACAGAAGCTCTCAGTATAGGCAAGTGTGAAGGAAATCAGACGCTATACATTCAATATTCGTGTCCCGACAAGCAGAAGGCACTGTGTCCGTAGCTTTGTAGTGCCACAAATCTCTTGAAAGCGATCGAGTACTTGTTTGGTCACTGTCAAGCATAATCACTACTGTACTGTCTTCTAAAGAGAAACCAACATGGTATTAAGCAAATGGTCCAAACGTTTTGGTTCACAAGTTCAGTCTGGGGTGACAGAAGTCACAAGATAGCTACCAACATCTTGTCGGACCTCCTTTTGGCCGGTGTAATGGAGTAACTCGACTTGGCATGGACTCAAAAAGTCGCTGAAGTCGCCTATAGAAATACTGAACCATACTGTCTCTAAAGCGGTCCACAATTGGGGAAGTATTGCTGGTGAAAGAATTTGTGCACGAACTGACCCTTCCATTATATCTCATAAATGTTCGCTGAAACTCATGTGTGGCGATCTAGGTGGCCAAATCATTCTTTCGAATTCTCCAGAATGTTCTTCAGACAAGTCGCGCACAATTGGTGCCTTATGACATCACGCACTGTCACCCACAAAAATTCTATCGTTGTTTGGGAACATGAAGTCCATGAATGGCTGCAGATTATCTCCAAGTAACCGAACATAGCCGTTTCCAAACAGTAATCGGTTCAGTTGGGTCAGAGGACCCAGCCCATTCCATATGAACACAGCCCACACAATTTGGAGCCACCAGCAGATTGCACAGTGCCTTGTTAACAACTTGGGTCCAAGGCGTTGCGGAGCCTGTGCCACTCTCGAACCCTACCATCAGCTCTTACCAATTGAAATCGGGGTTCATGTGACCAGCCCACAATTTCTCAGTCGTCTAGGGACCAATCGACACGGTCACGAGCCCAGGAGAGGGACTGCAAGCGATATCGTGCTGTCAACAGAGGAACTCGCGTCGCTCGTCTGCCGCCACAGCCCATTAACGCCAGATTTCGCCTCACTCTCCTAATTGACACGATCGTAGTACGTCCAATACTTATTTCTTATTTTATTTCACTCAATGCTGCTTATGAGTCAGCACTGAAAACTGTACGCAGACGACGCTGCTCTCGGTCGTTGAATGAAGCCCGCAGGGCACTGCGCTGCTCTAAATTTGGTATTCTCGGCACACTCTTGACACTGTGGAACTCGGATATTTAATTCCGTAACCATTTCCGATATACAGGGTTATTACAAATGATTGAAGCGATTTCACAGCTCTACAATAACTTTATTATTTGAGATATTTTCACAATGCTTTGCACACACATACAAAAACTCAAAAAGTTTTTTTAGGCATTCACAAATGTTCGATATGTGCCCCTTTAGTGATTCGGCAGGCATCAAGCCGATAATCAAGTTCCTCCCACACTCGGCGCAGCATGTCCCCATCAATGAGTTCGAAAGCATCGTTGATGCGAGCTCGCAGTTCTGGCACGTTTCTTGGTAGAGGAGGTTTAAACACTGAATCTTTCACATAACCCCACAGAATGAAATCGCATGGGGTTAAGTCGGGAGAGCGTGGAGGCCATGACATGAATTGCTGATCATGATCTCCGCCATGACCGATCCATCGGTTTTCCAATCTCCTGTTTAAGAAATGCCGAACATCATGATGGAAATGCGGTGGAGCACCATCCTGTTGAAAGATGAAGTCGGTGCTGTGGGCCTCCAGTTGTGGCATAAGCCAATTTTCCAGCATGTCCAGATACAGGTGTCCTGTAACGTTTTTTTTTCGCAGAAGAAAAAGGGGTCGTAAACTTTAAACCGTGAGATTGCACAAAACACATTAACTTTTCATGAATTGCGAATTTGCTGCACGAATGCGTGAGGATTCTCTACCGCCCAGATTCGCACATTGTGTCTGTTCACTTCACCATTAAGAAAAAATGTTGCTTCATCACTGAAAGCCGGCCGAAGTGGCCGAGCGGTTAAAGGCGCTACAGTCTGAAACCGCACGACCGCGACGGTCGCAGGTTCGAATCCTGCCTCGGGCATGGATGTGTGAGATGTCCTTAGGTTAGTTAGGTTTAAGTAGTTCTAAGTTCTAGGGGACTTATGACCACAGCAGTTGAGTCCCATAGTGCTCAGAGCCATTTGAACCATTTGAACCATCACTGAAAACAAGTTTCGCACTGAACGCATCCTCTTCCATGAGCTGTTGCAACCACGCCGAAAATTCAAAGCGTTTGACCTTGTCATCGGGTGTCAGGGCTTGTAGCAATTGTAAATGGTAAGGCTTCTGTTTTAGCCTTTTCCGTAAGATTTTCCAAACCGTCGGCTGTGGTACGTTTAGCTCCCTGCTTGCTTTATCCGTCGACTTCCGCGGGCTACGCGTGAAACTTTCCCGCACGCGTTCAACCGTTTCTTCGCTCACTGCAGGCCGACCCGTTGATTTCCCCTTACAGAGGCCACCAGAGGCTTTGAACTGCGCATACCATCGCCGAATGGAGTTAGCAGTTGGTGGATCTTTGTTGAACTTGGTCCTGAAGTGTCGTTGCACTGTTATGACTGACTGATGTGATTGCATTCCAAGCACGACATTCGCTTTCTCGGCTCCTGTCGCCATTTTGTCTCACTGCACTCTCGAGCGCTCTGGCAGCAGAAACCTGAAGTGCGGCTTCAGCCGAACAAAACTTTATGAGTTTTTCTACGTATCTGTAGTGTGTCGTGACCATATGTCAATGAATGGAGCTACAGTGAATTTATGAAATCGCTTCAATCATTTGTAATAGCCCTGTGTAATGTCCAATGAGTCTGCCTCCAACTACCAATCGGCGTTCAAAGTGAGTCAATTCCCGTCGTGTGGCCATATACGTCGGAAATCTATTCAAATCACAGGAGTACAAATGACAGTTACGCCAACGCACTGCCTTTTTGTACTTCCATCTGCATGCGTGCATACCGCTATCCAATGACACTTCAGTATACGTTAAACACGCGTGATGGAGTGAAGAACATCGGACGATTGTCTGCCGGTGGAGCAAAGTTTTCTGCTGACTAGAGTATCATGTGGGCAGTATCAGCGAGGAAAGAAAAACGTCTCTCTGTAATGAGTCTGGGAATGAACTGGCAGGTGATGGTGGGTCCGGCGCCTCTCGCCATGGGCCTGCAGGAGTGACAGCGCGCGCCGCGACCACGGATCTCTGTAGATTGTGCGGTGCGGTGCGGCGCTGTCTCTGCCGGAGCGGCCAATCAATGGCTCGCGCCAGTAGCTAATTACAGGCGCGCTCATCAATCAGCCAGTGTGTCCCCGCGCTCTATGGGACCGCCGCGCCGCCCTGCGCCTCTGGGGAGGGCCGACCTGTGGCTTCTGTGGCCGCCGCCGCCCCCAGCCGCGCTACACAAGAAACCGGAGGCTCCTTTCACCGTCGTCGGCCGCGGCGTAATCAGTTTGGCTACGGACAATGGCGTCTCCTTCCAACCTGTGCAACGGCCAACGGCTGGGAGGAAGGCCGTCCCAAGACGCGTACCTGTGGCTCTCCCTACCGTAACAGTCGAGGTGAACACCAACACTGCGAGCGATCTGGCAACGCTGTGTGGTTCTACTTCAGTACACCGGTGTGTGCATCCCTTCCAGGTGCTCAGTCCTAGTTTTAGCTCCGTAGAGCCATCACGCGATTTTTGGAAGCACCATCAGTGAGGTTGTGTTTGTGTCGTGTGTTACGAAATTTGGAGCAAATTTATTCCATTAAATTTTGAGCTAAACTTGGGGAAATGAAAATTTGAAACAGGGTTGTGGGGGGGGGGGGGGGGGGAGGCAAGTAATTTCACTGGCAAAAATCATTTTTGGAAGGCCCAATACACCTCGAAGGTGGAGGTGACATGCAACTTCAAAAACCGACAAAACCATGCTCTTATCATGATATCATGATATAAAGATTTCCTCCTCCAAGACTGACTGTTAGCAGAGTATTTTACAAAGGTGTCTTACAAACACATAGGAAAACGGTGAATCGAGTGAGACCACAAATTGCAGACAATTGCATTCTGCGTAAGGACAACACCCCATGACACAACGCCAATTCCATCACTGAATTTTCGCCCTCAAAAGGATTTCGTGTTGTTTCACTGTCCGCCCGTACACCTATTTGAATCTTGTTCCCTTTCCTTAAATTGAAAAATGTCTTTAAAGAGCGTCATTTGTGGACTCTGGAGAACATTCAAAAGAATGTGAGCGAGATGTTAAAGGCCCTATTTATTGCAGCGCTGCTGCCAAGACTTGGAACAAAGACTCCGCCTGTGAATAGCTGGCGAAGGGAAATACTTTGAAGGACAACATAGTTGCTTGGATTAAAAAAAAAAAAAAACGAAAACGTTGGTAGATAGAAAAATCAATCTCATTACTTTTCTCACAACCCTCGCGCTAAAGCAACCTAGCGGTTAAAGTGAGAAAAATAGAATCGATACCAAGGGATAATTTTATACCAGATCAATTAATGAGAGAAGGAACTGGCTCCACAAGGAACACAAAACATGACAGATCGCTGTTGCAGAAGCAACGAAAGAAGCATGCCAAATTTAAAAGAAGGCGTAACCACCTAGATTGGCGAGGTTCTCCAGAAGCTCGAAATTTAGCGTGAACTTCAATGCGACAACGTTTTCAACAGTTTTCACGACGGAACTCACTCGGGAAATTCGGCGGTGGCCATATGTCGTATGTGAAGTATGCCACAGGCAAAGACACAATCAATTCCTTCGCTGTACTCTAGTGATTTTAATGTTGCCTCTAAAGCGTTGTTACTAAACACAGTTTTTCGAAATTCCTTCACTAGAGAAGACGACGTAGATATTCCAGAATTTCTAAGTTACTTCCAACATGAGTAACTCAGAAATAGGTATCCTCGTTGTAGCAAAGCAGCTTCCGGGTTCGTGATTACCTGTCAGAAGGGTTTCAGTTCAATGACGGAAAGTCATAGCGTAAAACAAAACTGATATCTGGAGTTCCCCGAGGACTTGTTACAGTTCCTCTGCTGTTTCTAATCTATATAAAAGATTTAGGAGACAATCTCAGTAGCCGTCTTATACTGTTTGCAAATGATGCTGTCATATACAATCTAGTAAAGTCATCAGATGATCAAAACCAATTGCAAAAGGTTTTAGACAAGATGTCTGTATGATGGGAAAAGTGGCAATTGATCTTACATCACCAAAAGGGTGAGGCCGTTGACATGAATACTGAAAGGAACCCGTTAAATTTCGATTACAACGGTAAACAAAATAAATTTAAAGGCTGTCAATTTAACTAAATGGTTAGGAATTACAATTATGAACAACCTAAACCGGATTGGTCATATACAAAAATGTTGTGGG
This sequence comes from Schistocerca serialis cubense, assembly GCF_023864345.2. Taxonomy (NCBI): domain Eukaryota; kingdom Metazoa; phylum Arthropoda; class Insecta; order Orthoptera; family Acrididae; genus Schistocerca; species Schistocerca serialis. Next base: position 5,358,137 of record NC_064646.1, read on the forward strand.
GAAGTTAAATCAAAGACTGTGTTAAATTAGGAGAACACTTACAAGATACAATAGGTCTACGAAGAGAACAGCCTAAACTACTGTAGTGTTGGCAGAAGAGCCAACACTGTGTTGCTAGAGGAGGCCGAAATGCACGCGTTTAATTACACGCTGACTGGCGTGAGGTCTGGAACAGTTAAGGGAATTAATAGTAGCAAATAAAGTACGTAGTTGATATAATACTTAACTTTAATCCACAATTGTAGAACATCTCTCGTTACGATACATGCTTCACAATATTAATTATCAAATGCTATGGCGCCTTGCTAGGTCGTAGCAAATGACGTAGCTGAAGGCTATGCTAACTACCGTCTCGGCAAATGAGAGCGTATTTGTCAGTGATCCATCTCTGGCTAAGTCGGCTGTACAACTGGGGCGAGTGCTAGTAAGTCTCTCTAGACCTGCCGTGTGGCGGCGCTCGGTCTGCAATCACTGACAGTGGCGACACGAGGGTCCGGCGTATACTAATGGACCGCGGCCGATTTAAAGGCTACCACCTAGCAAGTGTGGTGTCTGGCGGTGACACCACAACTACGATTGTTCGTTCTCTCCTAGAATAGTGCTGAGCATAGTGGGATCCTTATCAGAAAGGATTGACAGAGGACATCAAAAAAGTTCAAACACCAGCAGCTAGTTTTGTACTATCGCGAAACTGGGGATAAGAGTGCCACGGATATTATACTCGAGTTGGGATGGCAGTCATTAAAACAAAGGCATTTATCGTTGCCGTGAGACCTTCTCACGATATCTCAGTTCGAAACGTTTTCCTCCAAATACGACAATATTTTGTTGACGTCCACCTTCATCGGGATAAACGATCACTGTAATAAAATAAGAGAATTAATAACTTGAATACAACGTATTGATGTTCCACAATAATATTTATTAGTTCGGAATGAACCGACTTTCGGCTTCTCAACCCATCATCACAATGAACTAATAAAAATTATTGTGGAACACTGTTACATTGTACTCAAATTATTAATGTCTATGTTTCTCCACGAACCGTCGGAATATTCCATAAGACTTCTTAGAGAATCAGAGCTAGCTCGGAAAAATTTAAGTGTTCGTTTTTCTCGCGCGTTGTTCGAGAGTAGAGCGGTAGATAAATAGAATGAAAGTGGTTCCACGAAACTACTGCGAGGCACATAAACTGCAAATCAGTCGTGTAAATGTGGATGTAGATGTCTTCTGCATAGCGTTGTTGAGCGACGAGGTTCCCGTGACGTAGTAGTGGGAAGTATCTGGTGTTAAACCCGCCACGTAAAGGCACTAATCCTAAATTCTATTATGAGGGAGGAAATCACAGCCGGCCACTGTGGCTGAGCGGTTCTAGGCGCTTCAGTCTGGAACCACGCGACCGCTACGGTCGCAGGTTCGAATCCTGCCTCAGGCATGGATGTGTGTGATGTCCTTAGGCTAGTTAGGCTTAAGTAGTTCTAAGTTCTAGGCGACTGATGACATCAGTTGTTAAGTTCCATAGTGCTCGGAGCCATTAGAACCATTAGAGGAAATCACAGTTTATTACTATCCACCTCTCCCCAACCACACCCCATTTTCGCCCACCTACAGATGAGAACTTTTTGTCACCCCCACTTTCAAATTGCCACAGGTGCCTAAGATGTGTCACTGGAAAATGGTTTGGAGCCATTCCGGATCATGTGATATAATAACGAGCTCGAAGATAATATCAGTAGGAAACGTAGACTTTTAGGACATGACAGGTACCTGTAAAGAAGCACAGTCTGAAAAAGTGCTGCACAAATATTGTCGGATCTTGATAATGTTACAAAGTGGTGCAAAGATTGACAATTGGTTTTAAATGTTCAAAAACGCAAAATTGTGCAGCTTACCAAACGGAGAAAACTTCTTGTTCTTCAACTACGACATAAATGAGTAGCAACTGAGGTAACTAATACAAATACCAGGGTGTAGCATTTTGTAGGGACATGAAATATGGTATTGGGATTTCATAGGCTACGGTGAAGGTACAATAGATGGCACATTAGTAGAAGGAGATTAGTTGCATAACACTCGCGTGATCCATCCTGGAACATTAGTGTGTTGGGCCCGTACTAAGTGGGAGTAGCAGAGGAATTCAAGTCGTACATGGAAGATCGGCAAGAATGGGCGAAGGTTTGCTTAACCCATTACAGTTTGTCGCGGAGATGCTGAAGGAACCCAACTGGGAGACGGCTGAAGGTAGACCCAAACTATCCAGAGAAAGTTTTGAGAATTAATCTTAAATGGTGAGTCTAGGAATATATTACAACCCCGTATGTGTCGCTCACTTAGAGATAACAGGGACTAGATTACACTAATTACTGTTTACAAAGAGAAGTTTGAACAACTTTTCCCGCACTTCATGTGTGAATGGAACAGGAAGAACCCTTGATAACCGATAGAATTGGAGTACCCCATGCCATGCACCTCACTGTGTTTAGAAATGTAACCACAGGTTAGAGATTTTGGGAATAATGATAACAACCTATGTAAATAAAAAGGTAAATGTTCGTTTGTTCAATATCGTTTATCCCCGAAAGATCTTCACCGACAGGTTTCAAACTCGACATTGCTTGACACAAAGTTGCATTCGAATACGAGAATGTTTTTATGTACATACTGCAGAGCCATAGCGCCATATATATTTTAATCTCCGAAACTTGTTCACCGATTACTCTGAAATTTTGACAAAACGTTATATTCGAATATGTGCGTGTTTTTGTATACCTACTGGAGAGTCCCCCCCCATGAACCATGGACCTTGCCGTTGGTGGGGAGGCTTGCGTGCCTCAGCGATACAGATAGCCGTACCGTAGGTGCAACCACAACGGAGGGGTATCTGTTGAGAGGCCAGACAAACGTGTGGTTCCTGAAGAGGGGCAGCAGCCTTTTCAGTAGTTGCAAGGGCAACAGTCTGGATGATTGACTGATCTGGCCTTGTAACAATAACCAAAACGGCCTTGTTGTGCTGGTACTGCGAACGGCTGAAAGCAAGGGGAAACTACAGCCGTAATTTTTCCCGAGGGCATGCAGCTTTACTGTATGATTAAATGATGATGGCGTCCTCTTGGGTAAAATATTCCGGAGGTAAAATAGTCCCCCATTCGGATCTCCGGGCGGGGACTACTCAAGAGGATGTCGTTATCAGGAGAAAGAAAACTGGCGTTCTACGGATCGGAGCGTGGAATGTCAGATCCCTTAATCGGGCATGTAGGTTAGAAAATTTAAAAAGGGAAATGGATAGGTTGAAGTTAGATATAGTGGGAATTGGTGAAGTTCGGTGGCGGGAGGAACAAGATTCTGGTCAGGTGACTATAGGGTTATAAACCCAAAATCAAATAGGGGTAATGCAGGAGTAGGTTTAATAATGAATAGGAAAATAGGAATGCGGGTAAGCTACTACAAACAGCATAGTGAACGCATTATTGTGGCCAAGATAGATACGAAGCCCACACCTACTACAGTAGTACAAGTTTATATGCCAACTAGCTCTGCAGATGACGAAGAAATTGAAGAAATGTATGATGAAATAAAAGAAATTATTCAGATTGTGAAGGGAGACGAAAATTTAATAGTCATGGGTGACTGGAATTCGAGTGTAGGAAAAGGGAGAGAAGGAAACATAGTAGGTGAATATGGATTGGGGGACAGAAATGAAAGAGGAAGCCGCCTGGTAGAATTTTGCACAGAGCACAACATAATCATAACTAACACTTGGTTTAAGAATCATGAAAGAAGGTTGTATACATGGAAGAACCCTGGAGATACTAAAAGGTATCAGATAGATTATATAATGGCAAGACAGAGATTTAGGAACCAGGTTTTAAATTGTAAGACATTTCCAGGGGCAGATGTGGACTCTGACCACAATCTATTGGTTATGACCTGTAGATTAAAACTGAAGAAACTGCAAAAAGGTGGGAATTTAAGGAGATGGGACCTGGATAAACTAAAAGAACCAGAGGTTGTACAGAGATTCAGGGAGAGCATAAGGGAGCAATTGACAGCAATGGGGGAAATAAATACAGTAGAAGAAGAATGGGTAGCTTTGAGGGATGAAGTAGTGAAGGTAGCAGAGGATCAAGTAGGTAAAAAGACGAGGGCTAGTAGAAATCCTTGGGTAACAGAAGAAATATTGAATTTAATTGATGAAAGGAGAAAATATAAAAATGCAGTAAGTGAAACAGGCAAAAACGAATACAAACGTCTCAAAAATGAGATCGACAGGAAGTGCAAAATGGCTAAGCAGGGATGGCTAGAGGACAAATGTAAGGATGTAGAGGCCTATCTCACTAGGGGTAAGATAGATACCGCCTACAGGAAAATTAAAGAGACCTTTGGAGATAAGAGAACGACTTGTATGAATATCAAGAGTTCAGATGGAAACCCAGTTCTAAGCAAAGAAGGGAAAGCAGAAAGGTGGAAGGAGTATATAGAGGGTCTATACAAGGGCAATGTACTTGAGGACAATATTATGGAAATGGAAGAGGATGTAGATGAAGATGAAATGGGAGATATGATACTGCGTGAAGAGTTTGACAGAGCACTGAAAGACCTGAGTCGAAACAAGGCCCCCGGAGTAGACAATATTCCATTGGAACTGCTGACGGCCGTGGGAGAGCCAGTCCTGACAAAACTCTACCATCTGGTGAGCAAGATGTATGAAACAGGCGAAATACCCTCAGGCTTCAAGAAGAATATAATAATTCCAATCCCAAAGAAAGCAGGTGTTGACAGATGTGAAAATTACCGAACTATCAGCTTAATAAGTCACAGCTGCAAAATACTAACACGAATTCTTTACAGACGAATGGAAAAACTAGTAGAAGCCAACCTCGGGGAAGATCAGTTTGGATTCCGTAGAAACACTGGAACACGTGAAGCAATACTGACCTTACGACTTATCTTAGAAGAAAGATTAAGGAAAGGCAAACCTACGTTTCTAGCATTTGTAGACTTAGAGAAAGGTTTTGACAATGTTGACTGGAATACTCTCTTTCAAATTCTAAAGGTGGCAGGGGTAAAATACAGGGAGCGAAAGGCTATTTACAATTTGTACAGAAACCAGATGGCAGTTATAAGGGTCGAGGGACATGAAAGGGAAGCAGTGGTTGGGAAGGGAGTAAGACAGGGTTGTAGCCTCTCCCCGATGTTGTTCAATATGTATATTGAGCAAGCAGTAAAGGAAACAAAAGAAAAATTCGGAGTAGGTATTAAAATTCATGGAGAAGAAATAAAAACTTTGAGGTTCGCCGATGACATTGTAATTCTGTCAGAGACAGCAAAGGACTTAGAAGAGCAGTTGAATGGAATGGACAGTGTCTTGAAAGGAGGATATAAGATGAACATCAACAAAAGCAAAACAAGGGTAATGGAATGTAGTCTAATTAAGTCAGGTGATGCTGAGGGAATTAGATTAGGAAATGAGGCACTTAAAGTAGTAAAGGAGTTTTGCTATTTGGGGAGCAAAATAACTGATGATGGTCGAAGTAGAGAGGATATAAAATGTAGGCTGGCAATGGCAAGGAAAGCGTTTCTGAAGAAGAGAAATTTGTTAACATCCAGTATTGATTTAAGTGTCAGGAAGTCATTTCTGAAAGTATTCGTATGGAGTGTAGCCATGTATGGAAGTGAAACATGGACGATAAATAGTTTGGACAAGAAGAGAATAGAAGCTTTCGAAATGTGGTGCTACAGAAGAATGCTGAAGATTAGATGGGTAGATCACATAACTAATGAGGAAGTATTGAATAGGATTGGGGAGAAGAGAAGTTTGTGGCACAACTTGACCAGAAGAAGGGATCGGTTGGTAGGACATGTTCTGAGGCATCAAGGGATCACCAATTTAGTATTGGAGGGCAGCGTGGAGGGTAAAAATCGTAGAGGGAGACCAAGAGATGAATATACTAAGCAGATTCAGAAGGATGTAGGTTGCAGTAGGTACTGGGAGATGAAAAAGCTTGCACAGGATAGAGTAGCATGGAGAGCTGCATCAAACCAGTCTCAGGACTGAAGACCACAACAACAACAACAAGTGGAGAGTTACGTACAATGTATATTTAATAATTATAGGGGAAATCTGTATAAAAATATAAATGTTCATTGGTTCAAAAGCTTAAATCTCCAAAACGTTTTTGCCGATTGCTTCGAAATTTTGGCACAATTTTGCATTCGAAAACGCGTGTTTTTATACATCTATTTTTACTTTTCGACCGATATAGATATTCATGTAACACTACACGGTTATATAAATCGGCGCCATGAATTACTTGATGCAGTAGCACGTGGTATGGAGGAGACTTATGAAGATGCAGTATTGTGACAATACTACCTACGGATATACCGTAATCGTAGTGCAACTGTCGGGTGCTTATCCGTGAGTTGTGGATCACTGCCGCTAGTACAACCATTTCATTAGCTTCTCCTATAACACGTTTGCTTCGTTTTCTTTTGTCGGCCTCTATGCTGCCATCAGACATAAAGGCGTTTACAAGCTTGTAAAAGAACTGCTGAGGGTGAGCTTTCTCTCGAAAACGCTCGGAGTACAAAGCAACAACAGACTCAACATTCCTCCTACATTCTGCGTAAATAAGGATCATTCCAATTTTTTCATCTGTGATTCTAACATTCATCGTCCACTTTCATGACTCTTCTTCAGATGATGGGTAAACACACCATGCAGCCTATTATGCACAGTTTGAGCCGTAACACGATTTGCTGTGGCTGCACAAAGGCATTATAACATGGTGGCGTTACTGTCAGCGTTCCTCCAAGCCATAATCCGTAGGTAGTGGTCATCTTCTGCAGTAGTAGCCTGAGCGAGGCATGCCACCGACAGCCGAGCGGTTCTAGGCGCTTCAGTTCGGAACCGCCTGACTGCTACCGTCGCAGGTTAGTATTCTGCCTCGGGCTTGGATGTGTGTGATGTCCTTAGGTTAGTTAGGTTTAAGTAGTTCTGAGTCTAGGAGACTGATGACCTCAGCTGTTAAGTCCCATAGTGCTCAGAGCCATTTGAACCATGTCACCGACAGTTCCTGTCTTTTTGTATCTCTTCAATGTCCGAACAACGTCGCTTTGGTTCACTCCGAGACGCTTGGACTTTTCTCTTGTTGACAGCTCTTCCTTGCACAAAGTAACAATGCGGACGCGACCGAACCGCTGTAATGACCGTCTAGGCATGGTTGAACTACAGACAACACAAGCCGTGTACCTCCTTCCTTGTGGAATGACTGGAAATGATGACCCCCCTCTGTCTAATAGGCGCTGCTCATGCATGGCTGATTACATCTTTGGGTGGGTTTAGTGAGGTCTCTGAACAGTCAAAGGGACTGTGTCTATGATACAATATCCACAGGCCACATCTGTCTTCAGGAGTTCTGGGAACTGGGGTGCTGCAAAACTTTTGTTTCTTCGGAAATGGCAGCCCATTCCTCACGGAGTGCTCCACTGAGGAGAGATATCGATGTCGGTCGGCAAGGCCTGGCTCGAGTCGGCGTTCCAAAACATCCCAAAGGTGTTCTATAGGATTCAGATCAGGACTCTTGTGCAGGTCAGTCCATTAGAGGGATGTTAGTTTCATGTAACCACTCCCTTCACAGGCCTTGCATTATGAACAGGTGCTCAATCGTTTTGAAAGATGCAATCGCCATCCCCGAACCGCTCTTCAACAATGGGAAGCAAGAAGGTGCTTAAGACATCAATGTATGGCTGTGCTGTGATAGTGCCACACAAAAGAACAAGGGGTTCAAGCCCACTCCATGAGAAACACGACCACACCATAACACCACCGCCTCCGAATTTTTTGTTGATACTAAACACGCTGGCAGATGACGTTCACCAGGCATTCGCCATACCCACACCCTACCATCTGGTCGCCACATTGTGACCCGTAATTCGTCACTCCACACATCGTTTTTCCACTGTTCAATCGTCCAATGTTTGCGCTACTTGCACCAAGCGAGGCGTCGTTTGGCATTTACCAGCGTGATGTGTGGCTTATGAGCAGCCGCTAAACCATGAAATCCAAGTTTTCTCACCTCCGCCTAACTGTCATAGTACTTGCAGTGGATCCTGATGCAGATTGGAATTCTTGTGTGATTGGCTGGATAGATGTCTGCCGATTACCATTATGACCATCTACAACTGTTGGCGGTCTCTGTCAGTCAACAGACGAGGTCGACTTGTACGATTTTGTGCTATACGTGTCCCTTCACGTTTCCACGTCACTATCACTTTGGAAACAGTGGACCTAGGGATGTATAGGAGTGTGTACAGACGTACGACTCAAGTGACACCCAATCACATGACTACGTTCAAAGGCCATGAGTGGTGTGGAGCGCCACATTCTGTTCTCTCACGATATCTAATGACTATTGGAGATCGCTGATGTGGAGTGCCTGGCAGTAGGTGGCAGCACAATGCATCTAACATGGAAAACTCACGTTTTTGGCGGTGTACGGTTACTTTTGATCACATAGTGTACTATGGTTCCTGAAATTCTTTTTACTATGTGACAAGGTATAATGAGCACATGGCCAAAGATTCGTTATAGTGTATTGCATTAGCGTCGGAGACGGCAATATGGTTTGCTGAAACCGGTAATAGCAATAAATGCTATAGTATAGCAATACATCGAGTATGGATTTAAGAGTCAGGAAGCCTTTTCTGAAAGTATTTGTAGCCATCTATGGAAGTGAAACGTGGACGACAAACAGTTTAGACAAGAAGAAAGTGGAAGATTTTGAAATGTTGTGCTACAGAGGAATGCTGCAGATTGGATGGGTAGGTCACGTAATTAATGAGGAGTTACTGGATAGAATTGGGGAGAAGAGGAATTTGTGGCCCAGCTTGACTAGAAGACGGGATCGGTTTATGGGACACGTTCTGAGGCATCAAGGGATGATCAGTTTAGTACTGGAGGGAAGTATGTAGGGTAAAAATCGTAGAGGGAGACAAAGAGATAAATACACTAAGCAGATTCAAAAGGATTTAAGTTATAGTAGTTACTCGGAGATAGAGAGGCTTGTAAGCGATAGAGTAGCATGTAGAGCAGCATCAAACCAGTATTTAGACTGACGATGACGACAATAACACTACAGTAATCGTGGCTGCTTAAAGTTCACTGCAAAGATTATTTCGCGACTTTAGAAGAAAAAAAAAGAAATTGTAAGCAAAAGTGAAGGTGCAATTTAACAACAGCTTGCAACATGACATCATGAATATGAGGCGTATTCAATAGCTAATGCATCACATTTTTTCTCGGTTAGTTTCAGTTGAAAAAAAGTGTGGAATATGTTGACGGACGTCGTGGAATGTTCCCACCTCAGCCCCTACAGTTTCAAGAAGCTCCGATAGGTGGCGGCATTAGACACGGCCTTCAAAATGCCGCCTGAAACAGAGGTCCGTTCCAGGTAGTGAGTTGTCAATCGAACTTCTTTTAGCGCAAAACCATAGCAATGCAGATACTCATAAGCGCTTGCAGAATCTCTATGGAGGCCTGGCAGTGAACAGAAGAACGGCGAGTCGTTGGGCGAAGCGACGTCATCGTAACAAGGTCGTGCCAATCTATCCGCTCTCCCCTGGCCGGCCGGCCACCCGCAGCTCAGACGCCTCCGATGTTGGAACGCGCGGACACGTTCATTCGAGTGATCGACGGATCACACTCAAACACCTCGCTACACAGCTGGACAACTCTGTTGCTAACGCAATCGTCTACCAATTGGGGTACTGAAAGGTGTGTTCCTGGATCTCGCACCTACAGACTTCCATCTGTTTGGCCCAATGCAGGATGCACTCCACTGGAAGCAGTACGTGTGTGATGCGAAGGTTACATTGGCTCCGACGTTGACCAATAGAGTGGCACCAAGCAGACACACAGGCTCTCCCAGTAAGGTGGCGGAACTCCGTCGCATTGAACGGAGATTAATCTGAAAAATAATATTTTGTAGCCAAAAGAGTGAGGAATAACACGCTGTATTAGAGTCCTAAGTAAAACCAACATGCTTTCGGAAAACAAGTGTGTTGCATCACTCATCGAACACCTCTTACACTGATTTCTATGAGTAACCAGGAGGATTAATGCAACAAATTATATAATACACTCCTGGAAATGGAAAAAAGAACACATTGACACCGGTGTGTCAGACCCACCATACTTGCTCCGGACACTGCGAGAGGGCTGTACAAGCAATGATCACACGCACGGCACAGCGGACACACCAGGAACCTCGGTGTTGGCCGTCGAATGGCGCTAGCTGCGCAGCATTTGTGCACCGCCGCCGTCAGTGTCAGCCAGTTTGCCGTGGCATACGGAGCTCCATCGCAGTCTTTAACACTGGTAGCATGCCGCGACAGCGTGGACGTGAACCGTATGTGCAGTTGACGGACTTTGAGCGAGGGCGTATAGTGGGCTTGCGGGAGGCCGGGTGGACGTACCGCCGAATTGCTCAACACGTGAGGCGTGAGGTCTCCACAGTACATCGATGTTGTCGCCAGTGGTCGGCGGAAGGTGCACGTGCCCGTCGACCTGGGACCGGACCGCAGCGACGCACGGATGCACGCCAAGACCGTAGGATCCTACGCAGTGCCGTAGGGGACCGCACCGCCACTTCCCAGCAAATTAGGGACACTGTTGCTCCTGGGGTATCGGCGAGGACCATTCGCAACCGTCTCCATGAAGCTGGGCTAAGGTCCCGCACACCGTTAGGCCGTCTTCCGCTCACGCCCCAACATCGTGCAGCCCGCCTCCAGTGGTGTCGCGACAGGCGTTAATGGAGGGACGAATGGAGACGTGTCGTCTTCAGCGATGAGAGTCGCTTCTGCCTTGGTGCCAATGATGGTCGTATGCGTGTTTGGCGCCGTGCAGGTGAGCGCCACAATCAGGACTGCATACGACCGAGGCACACAGGGCCAACACCCGGCATCATGGTGTGGCGAGCGATCTCCTACACTGGCCGTACACCACTGGTGATCGTCGAGGGGACATTGAATAGTGCACGGTACATCCAAACCGTCATCGAACCCATCGTTCTACCATTCCTAGACCGGCAAGGGAACTTGCTGTTCCAACAGGACAATGCACGTCCGCATGTATCCCGTGCCACCCAACGTGCTCTAGAAGGTGTAAGTCAACTACCCTGGCCAGCAAGATCTCCGGATCTGTCCCCCATTGAGCATGTTTGGGACTGGATGAAGCGTCGTCTCACGCGGTCTGCACGTCCAGCACGAACGCTGGTCCAACTGAGGCGCCAGGTGGAAATGGCATGGCAAGCCGTTCCACAGGACTACATCCAGCATCTCTACGATCGTCTCCATGGGAGAATAGCAGCCTGCGTTGCTGCGAAAGGTGGATATACACTGTACTAGTGCCGACATTGTGCATGCTCTGTTGCCTGTGTCTATGTGCCTGTGGTTCTGTCAGTGTGATCATGTGATGTATCTGACCCCAGGAATGTGTCAATAAAGTTTCCCCTTCCTGGGACAATGAATTCACGGTGTTCTTATTTCAATTTCCAGGAGTGTATAAATAACTGTGAAGAAAGGAAAGAAGGTCCACGTTGTTTATTCTGCAGTAACTAATTATCAGGTTATCGTCTTGTCCTGCAGAAGCCAGTGTCTGCTGCAATGGAGAAGTGCGTTTCGAACTGGGGCGAAGCCACTCGATACTCAGCGATGTGGGAGGCGCAGATGGAAAGCTCGTGTTCGCTCTGCTAAGGTGATTATGTGAATGGAAGCGGCAAGTGCCGTTAGAAGAGATCGGGGGGTTCTGTCGGCGGGAGGTCGTTCACCTGCTAGACTGGCAAAGTGTCTAGCGCGCAGTCGCTCCTGCCTGGGTCTGCGTTCTGCAGCAGTGGTATCTTCTGAATAAATATTTATTTGTAAACAGCGGGTTTTGAAGTTGATAACTGCAAATCTGAAGTTAGCCATTTCAGAAATGAAAGTTAACTATAAAGATAAATTCATGGAGGTGTGTTCCGTCTATGCAATTAAATGAAGAGAAGTTTGTTCTTTGCTATATAGGTTTCGCTTTTTTATTATGAAACATCTTCAGTGGCCTCTAATACTTGTTTGTTTTTATATATATAATAAATGCACTATGCAACGGTTACATATATGTTACTCTGTTACGTTTTCTCATATTCTTCTATTGTTTTTCAGATTAGAAACAACTTTTGTATCACATGTTTTGTGATGTTAAATTATCGTTTGGTGTTACGATTTACAATGTTGGTAGTCCATATTTGTTGTCCTGGAAATGTGTTCATTCGGTCCCCATGCTCCAGCAGGGCGATTTTGGCTTTTCTTTTTTTCCGCCCTTATCCATTACACCACAGTACTTGCACTTTTCATAGTGTTATCAAGATGAGTGTATTTACAGAATGTAGTGTTGCCTACTGTCGCTGTGTGTTTACCTTGCATTTTTTGTTTGTTGTTCACACACATCTTCAGGACGACATACATGGAGAAGCAACATTGGAAGTAACACCAAACAATAATTTAACATCAGAAGCTTGTGCTACAAAAGTTGCTCCTAATCTGAAAAACAAGAGAAAAACATGACAAAACGCATCATAGTAACGTATTTCTAACCACTTCATAATGCATTTTTATATATATATATATATATATATATATATATATATATATATATATATATATATATATATATATATAGACCACTCACGATGATTCATAAATAAAAGAAGCGAAACGCTTTTAGCAAAAAGCTGACATTCATTTAGTTGGATGGACGGAACATAACTCCTTAATTTTTACAGTCACTAAAGAACGACTGAAAATTGAAAAAATGACAATGTCAAGACAAAGTCGATTTCTGATATACTGGAAGGAAGCTACTCTCCATTTGTGACGAAATTGTAAGAAACCGTTAAGCAATCACGATTTATAAAGTAGGAAAGTTAAAATAGGTAGTTGTTGATTGTCAAATAACTGCATAGCTCAGAGGAACAACAGTCCATATGGAGCTAGCTTCGAGAAAAACTAAGTTTAGGAATAATCAGTTTTTAGCAGACACATAAGTTTATTTCCAAATGTACAACGGCTTAGGAAGTTATTATTGAAACATTAATTAGTCCCTTCCACATTTTACGTACATAAACGAACAAAGGTCACCTCACCTTAAGATTTATCGACTGAAAATGACCGTGCTGCTCTAGTCGGATTCTGTATTTCTGGATTCCTGGAAGGCTTTTGACACTGTACCACAAAAGCGGTTAGTAGTGAAATTGCCTGCTTATGGAATATCGTCTCAATTATGTGACTGGATTCGTGATTTCCAGTCATAGACGTCACAGTTCGTAGTAAGTGACGAAAAGTCATCGAGTAAAACAGAAGTGATTTCTGGTGTTCACCAAGGTAGTGTTATAGGCCATTTGCTGTTTATTTTTATACAAACGATTTGGGAGACAATCTGAGCAGACGTCTTAAGATTCTTGCAGATGACGCTGTCATTTATCGACTGGCAAAGTTATCAGACGATCAAAACATACTGTAAAACGATTTACAAAAGATATCAGTATGGTGCGAAAGTTGGAAATTGGCCCTAACAAAAAGTGTGAGGTCATTCACATGAGTGCTAAAAGGAACCCGTTGAACTCCAGTTAGACGATAAATCAGTCAAATCTAAGGGCGGTAAATTCAACTCAATACCTAGGATTTACAACTACGAACAACTTAAATTGGAAGGAACGCATAGAAAATCTTATGGGGAATGCAAACCAAAGTCCACATTTTATTGCCAGGACACTTAGAAAATGTAACAAACTTACTAAAGACATTGCCTATACTACGCTTTTCCATTCTCTTTTAGAATACTGCTGCGTGGTGTGTGATCTTTACCAGATAGAATTAGCGAAGTACATCGAGAATGTTCGAAGAAGGGCAGCACGTTTTGTATTATCGCGAAATATGGGTGAGTGAGTGTCAATGAGGTGATACAGAGTTTGGTATGGACATCATTAAAACAAAGGCGTTTTTCGTTGAGGAGTAATCTTCTCATGAAATTCCAGTCACCAACTTTGTCCACCGAATGCGAAAATATTTTGTTGACGCCGACCTACAGAGGGAAAACGATCACCATGATAAACTAAGGGAAATCAGAGTTCGTGCTTAGAGATGTAGGTGTTCGTTCTTTCCGTGCGCTGTTCGAAGAAGGGCAGCACGTTTTGTATTATCGCGAAATATGGGTGAGTGAGTGTCAATGAGGTGATACAGAGTTTGGTATGGACATCATTAAAACAAAGGCGTTTTTCGTTGAGGAGTAATCTTCTCATAAAATTCCAGTCACCAACTTTGTCCTCCGAATGCGAAAATATTTTGTTGACGCCGACCTACAGAGGGAAAACGATCACCATGATAAACTAAGGGAAATCAGAGTTCGTGCTTAGAGATGTAGGTGTTCGTTCTTTCCGTGCGCTGTACGAGATTGGGATGATAGAGAATTGTGAAGGTGGTTCGGTGAGCCCTCTGCCAGGCACTTTGATCTGCAGAGTGTCCATTATAGTATAATAAAATAATGGAATAGATGATAATAAAATGCGTGGCTTTTTAAAATGTATTGAATTAATGAGATTAATTTTTCGGCGTGAATGACAAGCACAATAAGCTGAGCTATGCCTGGAAATAAGTTCATATTATTTTGCAGGGCGGAGTAGTTTCTTTCTCCGCTGTAGATTTGTGCTTACCATTCTTTATAATACTACGTTTGGTCGCCGCGTTCACCTTTGAAGTCTTGACCGTGTTCCTATTAAGCTTATCGGATATTCGTAATTTTCCAAAGTACACAGGTGGGCTTCAGTTATTGTAATTATTGTACTATTTGAAATAACACCTCACACGACCTTTCTGTTAATAAAACAATACTGTATTTTTCTAAACGGTGCACATATGAAATCCACACTCCTCACTTATTCATAGCGACCCCAAAATGGCGGTCTACAATTACTCGCTAAAAAATTGACGTGCTTCTCACTCTTTCACTAGCTGAACGCGAATCCCTCCTTCCTCCTACCGGTACCAGAAAAAAAATCCTCTGTTTATTAACAACTGAAAGTCAAAAAATACATGACGGTAGGCATAGGCTCTATGAAGGCCACCGCTTCATCTTGTCTCTTTGCCTTTAAGGAAGACGAAAACATAAAGGCAAAAGGTTTATCACACCATGTAGAAGCAGATGTACTTTCATTAAGGGGCTCCGGAAAGGCTCAAAATCATGAAAAGTTCAATTTTTACTTTTTTGCGTTTTCTGAATCTGCAGACTATTACCTTTTAATAGATATATACACTCCTGGAAATTGAAATAAGAACACCGTGAATTCATTGTCCCAGGAAGGGGAAACTTTATTGACACATTCCTGGGGTCAGATACATCACATGATCACACTGACAGAACCACAGGCACATAGACACA
Organism: Schistocerca serialis cubense; assembly: GCF_023864345.2. Classification (NCBI taxonomy): domain Eukaryota; kingdom Metazoa; phylum Arthropoda; class Insecta; order Orthoptera; family Acrididae; genus Schistocerca; species Schistocerca serialis. The sequence goes on from NC_064646.1 coordinate 5,373,606, forward strand.
GGCAACAGAGCATGTACAATGTCGGCACTAGTACAGTGTATATCCACCTTTCGCAGCAATGCAGGCTGCTATTCTCCCATGGAGACGATCGTAGAGATGCTGGATGTAGTCCTGTGGAACGGCTTGCCATGCCATTTCCACCTGGCGCCTCAGTTGGACCAGCGTTCGTGCTGGACGTGCAGACCGCGTGAGACGACGCTTCATCCAGTCCCAAACATGCTCAATGGGGGACAGATCCGGAGATCTTGCTGGCCAGGGTAGTTGACTTACACCTTCTAGAGCACGTTGGGTGGGACGGGATACATGCGGACGTGCATTGTCCTGTTGGAACAGTAAGTTCCCTTGCCGGTCTAGGAATGGTAGAACGATGGGTTCGATGACGGTTTGGATGTACCGTGCACTATTCAGTGTCCCCTCGACGATCACCAGTGGTGTACGGCCAGTGTAGGAGATCGCTCCCTACACCATGATGCCGGCCCTGTGTGCCTCGGTCGTATGCAGTCCTGATTGTGGCGCTCACCTGCACGGCGCCAAACACACATACGACCATCATTGGCACCAAGGCAGAAGCGACTCTCATCGCTGAAGACGACACGTCTCCATTCGTCCCTCCATTAACGCCTGTCGCGACACCACTGGAGGCGGGCTGCACGATGTTGGGGCGTGAGCGGTAGACGGCCTAACGGTGTGCGGGACCGTAGCCCAGCTTCATGGAGACGGTTGCGAATGGTCCTCGCCGATACCCCAGGAGCAACAGTGTCCCTAATTTGCTGGGAATTGGCGATGCGGTCCCCTACGGCACTGCATAGGATCCTACGGTCTTGGCGTGCATCCGTGCGTCGCTGCGGTCCGGTCCCAGGTCGACGGGCACGTGCATCTTCCGCCGACCACTGGCGACAACATCGATGTACTGTGGAGACCTCACGCCCCAGGTGTTGAGCAATTCGGCGGTACGTCCACCCGGCCTCCCGCATGCCCACTATACGCCCTCGCTCAAAGTCCGTCAACTGCACATATGGTTCACGTCCACGCTGTCGCGGCATGCTACCAGTGTTAAAGACTGCGATGGAGCTCCGTATGCCACGGCAAACTGGCTGACACTGACGGCGGCGGTGCACAAATGCTGCGCAGCTAGCGCCATTCGACGGCCAACACCGCGGTTCCTGGTGTGTCCGCTGTGCCGTGCGTGTGATCATTGCTTGTACAGCCCTCTCGCAGTGTCCGGAGCAAGTACGGTGGGTCTGACACACCGGTGTCAATGTGTTCTTTTTTCCATTTCCAGGAGTGTAATTTATTCAATTCCGAAGACTACAACTATTTTTAAATTTTTTTTGAAATGTGTTCTACATGGGCGTGACCCACTGTGGCGCTGTTAAACTGCTGTCAAATGCTGTTATTATTAACGTCCGTGTACATCAGGTACATTTTAGTGATGTGAGATAAAGTATGTGTTGTGGCTAACCTGTGATGGTTCAATATATATCGCTGGTGTGATTGTCGATTGTTTCATGTTTATTTACTCTGTCGTTATCTCGAAAATATTCGTAATTAATTCTGTTTCTTGAGTCTCTGTTTTGTTGAAGTATAGTAATGAGTAAAAGTAAAGTTATTAGAAATCCTCTGAAGGCTTTTAAGAAAAGGAGAAATGTTGGAAAGCCAAAGGTATGTGTTATTACTGTAAACAATAAAGACGATAACCAAGTGAGTGAACCTAACCTCTCAAGTACACCTGCCCATAGCAGTCAAAGTGGGAAAGAAAATACTTCGCAGAAGAAGCTTGGTTCAATGAGTGAAAACTATGAATGTTTTATGGGCGAATCGGATGTGAATGAAATATTTGATATGTCGGTTCTCAAAGGAAATTTTTCAAACTGTGTAAGATGTATTCATTGTAGTGAAGTTGGTCTGGAACTCTCCATAATGAAGCACGTAGGACCTGCCAGTGAAATACAACTGAAATGTGATAAGTGTTCATACATGACCAACTTTTGGAACAGTGTTGCAGTAACTGCAACTGAAGAAAATAGTAGCAAAATCTACGAACACAGAATTAGATTTGTTTATTCCTTGCGTTCAGTTGGTGAGGGTGCTACTGTAGGTGCAATTTTCTGTGGCATCATGAATCTTCCAAATCCCCCAACCAAGTTTACGACCTATAATAAATTAATAGGGTCTAAAGTAGAAGATGTCTGTATGGGATCTATAAAGAACGCCGTGGAAGAGGCAGTAATGGAAAATAACGGTAACAGAGATTTGACTGCAGCGTTCGATGGTACCTGGCATAAACGGGGACACACATCTCTTCATGGTGTAGTATCTGCCACCAGTATGTATACAGGCAAAGTTTTAGATGTAGCAGTAATATCAAAGTATTGTAGATGTCCACAAAAATATAAAGGTACACACGAAAATAATTGCAGAGCTAACTATAGTGGCCGTAGTGGAGGAATGGAAGTGGCTCGTGTTGCCAGTATATTCCAGCGTTCTGAGGCGTGTGATAAAGTGCGATATGTTAATTACCTTGGTGACGGTGATTCTAAAAGTTTCAAACATGTTCAAGGACTGAAGCCCTATGGTGATGATGTTGTAGTGCAGAAATTTGAGTGTATTGGACACGCACAGAAGCGAATGGGAACAATACTTCGGCTACTGAAAGCTTCGTACAAAAAACAAAAACTCAGTGATGGTAAAGGGTTTGATGGGAAGGGAAGGTTAATTGACAGTGTAATTGACAAAATACAGAACTATTATGGAATGGCTATTAGGCAAAATACACAAAGTGTCGACGAAATGAAGAAGGCTGTTTGGGCTCTTTTTTTTCATACTTCTTCAACCGATGAAAATCCCCAATATAGCCTGTGTCCCAAAGAAGAAGACAGTTGGTGTAAATATAACAAAGGATTGCTAACTGGTGAAGTGTACACTCATAAGCATAGTCTGCCTCATGCAATAATGGAGGTGATAAAACTTCTTTTCAGAGACTTAGCAGCACCTGAACTGTTGAAAAAGTGTATTCACGGAAAAACTGAAGACCCCAATGAAAGTGTAAATAGTGTTATATGGTCGAGAATCCCCAAGACTGTATTTGTTGGAATAGAAACACTTCACTTTGGTGTGTATGATGCTGTTGCAACTTTCAATGATGGCAACATTGTAAGGTGCAAGGTATTTAGAAATATGGGAATGAAGATAGGTTCTAACATGGTACGAGCGATGCTTGCTTTAGACAAGGAACGCCTTCGGGCTGTAGACAGGGCTGTAAAGAGTCTAGAAATACAAGCAAGAGTAAACAGGAGGAAGCTGGAGGAGGAGTTTGCAGAGGATGAAGATAATCCATCCTGTGGACCTGGAATGCACTAAAAAGTTAATCCAATCTTTGTCGCTCGATTCCCAAAACTTTTATTTTCTCATACTAATTACATGTTTTCTAAGGATCTTCCAAACATATTTGTTTCAAACTTTCAGTAAATGTTACACAGTACCTTCTGCATAACTTAACACAGCCTTTTTCCAAAAAACTGTATATTTTTGAATATATAAATAAAAATTGCAAAAAAATGTTGTGAATTTTCATTACAATTGAAAAAAAATCATCTTTAATAACTGAACTAAAATTTTGTAAAATCCCTGTCTTAAGTTGTAGCCCATATTCCAATAAATAATCTGTAAAAAGTTCAACTTCCTACCTCAAATACTTTGTGAGAAAAGATGTAATTTATAAGCGTTATTTTAACATTGCAAGTATAGGGCGTTCCGGAGTCCCTTAAGTAGAGAACATGAATGAAGTAAACAAATTGTATTAAGACAAATAAAATGAATGTGAATTATAATTGATGTTTATATCTCAAACGTGAGTTTCTAGGTCGTTGTTACGGTCAATGTCCTCACTTTTACAGATGTTTAAAGTTTCTGCTTGAGAATTCTGTAGAAAATTTGATAGATAGGAAGTACAAATTTCGTAAGTGAAAAATTTCGACTTTTGACTTCATAAGTGAGATGTCTTTTCAGCATGTGACATATTTTGAGGCAGTTTTATCCAGTTCGAGGATCCATCTGTGATGGACATGTTTCAGCCACCTAAACTGTTCCACAACAGCCAATATAGACTGTAGTGTAAAATAGTATACGCAAAGTTTTTCTTTCTTTCCTTTTATTTATTCCTTGTGGAGAAGTATAAAGAAAAAAATGTTATTTCGTAGTACAATTTTCAGTGTAATTGTATACACCCTCTGCTTTATCTGGAAGCTTCAGCCCGGTAGGAAATATTTTTCCAGTGTAATAAAAAACTGTGGGCCAGGAAGTGAGAGTTGACGAGCGAGTCCAGTGGTGGGACTTGAAAGTGTTGAGGCAGACATGCGTGGTGTATCAAACTATTATGGAAAGGCAGTTGTGTTATATAAGAAGAAGCTGTTTCGTACTACTAACGACTGGATGGTTGAATTTGGCAGGAGAAAACAGGCATTCACTATTGAAATATTTCCGCTGTTTTATTTATAGAAAAATGTTCCACAATAAATATTAATATTTTTATTGCATTTTTGAGACCCACATGTAATAACTAAGTTCATAAAATAATGTCACTAATATTATCTACCTCTAGTCGGAGCCAATTTCGGAGCCCCCTCTCAAAGCTCTGCACGGCTTTCCCCAACATTTCGTTCGATACAGCTTCAAATTACTGACAAATGGGAATTTTGAGGTCATCGCTTGTGTGGGGCTTGTTGACGTACACTCAAGATTTCAGGTAGTCCTACAAAAAGAAGTCGCAAATTGACAGATCGATGGAGGTGTGCATGCCAAACAACATCTCTAAATTGTGAAATGAAATGTGCAAGTAAACATTTACAGAGTCACTTCCGAGAATGCTCTCACCGTGTACGCTGTGGCACCATTCCGTTGGAACCACGTTTCTCTGACGTTCACCTGATACGTCTGCAGTTCTGGATGCAGTAAGTTGTTTGATATTTAGATGTGGCACGTTTACGTTACAGTAATTGCGGTTACCTGCACTTAAAAATAAAAAATAAAGGCCAACCGTCTGTGACTTAGAGACATCGCACGACACTGTTACATTTGAAGTGTGGAGAGGTTTTGGTGTAGTTCATGTAGATTTTCCCACAACCATTACCGACAGTTCTATACATTAATATAGCTGTCCAGGTGGAAATGGGCTCCGGCACTGCATCTTGCTTGAGAATGGTGTCCATTTTATCACGAATTTCTTTGTGCTACGCAAAATACCATTCACTCAGTTGCTAGACGATCGTTATTTTGTATAGATGAAATCTGAGATCATCATGTAAGATACAATGTTGTGAAGGACGTTACATATCAAGTACTACACTCTGTCGCTCCGTGAATCGTATCGGACTAGAAAGAACTGTCGTTCTCACTGTCTTCGTTTTCCAGAGTTCTGACTGAACTGGCCAAGAACAAATGGTTTCTTCTTCATCACAGATCGAGTACTTCTATAGGATGCAACCCGTCAGATTTAGGTGTTTTGATCTGGGACTACACCTCTACAATCGACACTAAAGTTTCAACAGAAAACACGCTGAATCGTGATCACTGAATAACTGTTTGTCAAAAAGTGTTCGATAGCAAACACACGATTCTGTACGCTCCAGCTCTCCATAACGACTGAAATTGCGTGTGAGAGCTGATCCAGAGGTTACCAGAGGTCATTACCGCATCTCCCCGCTGAATAATAGTTTCAGTGTTTAAATCTGTACTGGACACGATTAATAGGAGATATTTAGGTTTCTTTGATCTATGAGAGAATGTTTCAGTGACGCTGGGAAAAGTGAATAGGCAGACGCCTGAAGATAACGATCAAACTATTCGAAGAAAGCCTACTTGCGAAGTATCATGAACAAGTTTTCAATGATGAATGTACGAATATTCTACTACTGCCTGCTTATCGCATTCTGAGGGATCGCCAGGACAAGATTACACCAAGAATTGTGCAGACAGCCGGCCGGGGTGGCCAAGTGGTTCTAGGCGCTACAGTCTGGAACCGCGCGACCGCTACGTCACAGGTTCGAATCCTGCCTCGAGCATGGATGTGTGTGATGTCCTTAGGTTAGTTAGGTTTAAGTAGTTCAAAGTTTTGGGGCACTGATGACCTCAGCTCCTTAGTCCCATAGTGCTCAGAGCCATTTGAACCATAGTGCAGACAGAGATAACTAAACAAATATTCTTTCTGTGCTCTATACGTGAATGGAAGGGGAAGAAACCCTTTCAAAATATCTCCTTCCTTCTTTCTATTCTCGTCGTTGTTATTTTTCCTTTAAGACTTAATCATGAATGTGTAAAATTTAACCCATCGCCGTACTGTTCCGTAGTCTGCATGCCTCTCTCATTAATATAATTTTCGAATTCGGCTCCTAAGATGTGCAAATGGGAAAGGACTTCACATGAGTTTAACATTCAAAAATCCTGCAGACTCCCTTTTGAACAGAACACTCGAGGACAACGTGATTTTGATTACAAGATAAAGGTGTAGCCTTCCTATCCGTGAGAGCTCATCATAGCTATTTCTGATATTTTCAGGAGGAATATGTGGATGGGCTTCATGGGTGACAGGCTCAACGCATTCAAAATATTAATACTGACACCCATCTGATTTTAATAACATTATTATAACCTTTACACATCACATATAACTATTTTGCTTCACTCTATGGCATTGTACATCCAAGTAATAGCAGCTGAATATTCACTTGATCTTATAAGTTACAGAAGATTGAAATGAATACTAACGGGATGTTTGGGGGTTTCAGGACTAATGAACATAACAATTACATGTGGTTACACGTGCTCGACGAGAGCATGCTGCTACACTTCATTAAAAGGAGATGCACGAAATGATGTAGGAGAAGTCAAAATGCATGACAACACAGTGGGTATCACATGTCCTGGGCAAGTACGTCCACAGGAAATTGTTACGTATGATGGTACTGAAGTCTGTTGTCATTTACGGTTAGTAACTGAAGAAAGGGTAGGTTAACATCTTAGCCAAATTTTCCATGGTATTAGCGATAGTTATGCACACTGGAAATCACAGTAGCGGTTTCCGCCCAGACAGACTTTTATTGTTCACTCATGCTCATAAATTAAGGATAATTGTAGAATGTGGTGCCACACAACGCGGCACTACACAAAACTGGCGCTAATAGCATAGGCATGTAGGGAACATACACGACAGTTCACGGTATGGGTGATAAGTTGAGAAAACAGTCTCCGAAACCCACGTACTACAAAGCGCCACTGTTTCCTGCACATGTACCTCGACAACAATATGGGATATGATCACCATGCACACGTACACAGACCGCACAACTGGTTGGCATGCTCTGGACCACATGTTCGAGCAGCTGCTCGGGTATGGCCTCCCATTCTTGCACCAGTGCCTGTCGGAGCTCCTGAAGTGTCGTAGGGGTTTGAAGATGTAAAGCGATACGTCGACGGAGAGCATCCCAGACCAGGTCGATGGGGTTTAGGAGAACAGGCAGGGCACTCCATTCGCCTGATATCTTCTGTTTCCAGGTACTTCTCCATGATGGCAGCTCGGTGGGACCGTGCATTATCATCCACCAGGAAGAATGTAGGACCCACTGAATCCCTGAAGAGGTGTACATACTGGCGCAAAATGATACACCTGATTTGTTACAGTTCCTCTGTCAAAGACATGCAAGGATGTACGTACACCAATGATAATCCCACCCTACACGATCAAACCACGACCTCCATACAGGCCCCTTCAAGGGACATTAAGGGATTGGTATCTGGTTCTCCCCCCCCCCCCCCCCCCAATGAACCATGGACCTTTTGGTGGGGAGGCTTGCGTGCCACAGCGATACAGATGGACATACCGTAGGTGCAACCAGAACGGAGGGGTATCTGTTGAGAGGCCAGACAAACGTGTGGTTCCTGAAGAGGGGCAGCAGCCTTTTCAGTAGTTGCAGGGGCAACAGTCTGGATGATTGACTGATCTGACCTTGTAACACTAACCAAAACGGCCTTGCTGTGCTGGTAATGCGAAGCTGAAAGCAAGGGGAAACTACAGCCGTAATTTTTCCCGACGGCATGCAGCTTTACTTTATGATTAAATGGTGATGGCATCCTCCTGGGTAAAATAATCCGGAGGTAAAATTTTCCCCCATTCCGATCTCCGGGCGGGGACTACTCAAAAGGACGTCGTTATCAGGAGAGAAAACTGGCGTTCTACGGATCGGAGCGTGGAATGTCAGATCCCTTAATCGGGCAGGTAGGTTACAAAGTTTAAAAAGGGATATGGATAGGTTTAAGTTAGATATAGTGGGAATTAGTGAAGTTCGGTGGCAGGAGGAACAAGACTTTTGGTCAGCTGAATACAGGGTTATAAATACAAAATCAAATAGGGGTAATGCAGAAGTTGGTTTAATAATGAATAAAAAGAAAAGGAGTGCGGGTAAGCTACTACAAACAGCATAGTGAACGCATTATTGTGGCCAAGATAGACACGAGGCCCACGCCTACTACAGTAGTACAAGTCTATATGCCAACTAGCTCTGCAGATGACGAAGAAATTGAAGAAATGTATGATGAAATAAAAGAAATTATTCAGATAGTGAAAGGAAATTTAATAGTCGTGGGTGACTGGAATTCAATGGTAGGAAAAGGAAGAGAAGGAAACGTATTAGGTGAATATGGATTGGGGGAAAAATGAAAGAGGAAGCCGCCTGCTAGAATTTTGCACATAGCATAACTTAATCATAGCTAACACTTGGTTGAAGAATCATAAAAGAAGGTTGTATACATGGAAGAAGCCTGGAGCTACTAAAAGGTATCAGATAGATTATATAATGGTAAGACAGAGATTCAGGATCCAGGTTTTAAATTGTAAGACATTTCCAGGGGCAGATGTGGACTCTGACCACAATCTATTGGTTATGAACTGTAGGTTAAAACTGAAGAAACTGCAAAAAGGTGGTAAATTGAGGAGATGGGACCTGGATAAACTGAAAGAACCAGAGGTTGTAGAGAGCTTCAGAGACAGCATTAGGGAACGATTGACAGGCATGGGGGAAAGAAATACAGTAGAAGAAGAATGGGTAGCTTTGAGGGATGGAGTAATGAAGGCAGCAGAAGATCAAGTAGGTAAAAAGACGAGGGCTGGTAGAAATCATCGGGTAACAAAAGAAAATATTGAATTTAATTAATGAAAGGAGAAAATAGGGAAATGCAATAAATTAAACAGGCAAAAAGGAATAAAAACGTCTCAAAAATGAGATCGATAGCAAGTGCAAAATGGCTAAGCAGGGATGGCTAGAGGACAAATGTAAGGATGTAGAGGCTTATCTCAGTAGGGTTAAGATAGATACTGCCTACAGGAAAATTAAAGAGACCTTTGGAGAAAAGAGAACCACTTGCATGAATATCAAGAGCTTAGATGGAAACGCAGCTGCCCGCATCTCGTGGTCGTGCGGTAGCGTTCTCGCTTCCCACGCCCGGGTTCCCGGGTTCGATTCCCGGCGGGGTCAGGGATTTTCTCTGCCTCGTGATGGCTGGGTGTTGTGTGATGTCCTTAGGTTAGTTAGGTTTAAGTAGTTCTATGTTCTAGGGACTGATGACCATAGATGTTAAGTCCCATAGTGCTCAGAGCCATTTGAACCAGCCATTTGGAAACGCAGTTCCAAGCAAAGAAGGGAAATCAGAAAAGTGGAAGGAGTATATAGAGGGTCTATACAAGGGCGATGTTCTTGAGGACAATGTTATAAAAATAGAAGTGAATGTAGATGAAAATGAAACTGGAGATATAGTACTGCGTGAAGAGTTTGACAGAGAACTGAAAGACCTGAGCCGAAACAAGGCCCCGGGAGTAGACAACATTCCATTAGAAGTACTGACAGCCTTGGGAGAGCCAGTCCTAAGAAAACTCTTCCATCTGGTGAGCAAGATGTATGAGACAGGCGAAATACCGTCAGACTTCAAGAAGAATGTAATAATTCCAATACCAAGGATAGCAGGTGTTGACAGATGTGAAAATTACCGAACTATCAGTTCAATAAATCACAGCTGCAAAATACTAAAGCGAATTCTTTACAGACGAATGAAAGAACTGGTAGAAGCCGACAACGGGGAACATCAGTTTAGATTCCGTACAAATATTGGAACACGTGAGGCAACCCTGACTCACCTTAGAAGAAAGATTAAGGAAAGACAAACCTATTTTCCTAGCATTTGTAGACTTAGAGAAAGCTTTTGACAATGTTGACTGGAATACTCATTTTCAAATTCTAAAGGTGGCAGGGGTAAGATACAGGGAGCGAAAGGCTATTCACAATTTGTACAGAAACCAGATGGCAGTTATAAGAGTCGGGGGGCAGTGGTTGAGAAGGAAGTTATACAGGGTTGTAGCCTCTCCCCTATGCTATTCAATCTGTATATTGAGCAAGCAGTAAAGGAAACAAAAGAAATATTCGGATAAGGTATTAAAATCCACGGAGATGAAATAAAAACTTTGAGGTTCGCCGAAGACATTGTAATTCTGTCAGAGACAGCTAAGGACGTGAAAGAGCAGTTGAACGGAATGGGCAGTGTCTTGAAAGGAGGATATAAGAATTAACATCAACAAAAGCAAAACAAGGATAATGCAATGTAGTCGAATTAAGTCGGGTGATGCTGAGGGAATTAGATTAGGAAATGAGACACTTAATGTAGTAAAGGAGTTTGGCAATTTGGGGAGCAAAATAACTGATGATGATCGAAGTAAATAGGATATAAATGGCAAGGAAAGCGTTTCTGAAGAAGAGGGATTTGTTAACATCGAGTATAGATTAAAGTGTCAGGAAGTCGTTTCTGAAAGCATTTGTATGGAGTGTAGCAATTTATGGAAGTGAAACGTGGGCGATAAATAGTTTGGACAAGAAGAGAATAGAAGCTTTCAAAATGTGGTGCTAGAGAAGAACGCTGAAGAATAGATGGGTAGATCACATAACTAATGAGGAGGTATTGAATAGGATTGGGGAGAAGAGGAGTTTGTGGCACAACATGACTAGGAGAAGGGATCGGTTGGTAGGACGTGTTCTGAGGCATCAAGGGATCACCAATTTAGTATTGGAGGGCAGCGTGGAGGGTAAAAATCGTAGAGGGAGACCAATTGATGAATACAATAAGATTCAGAAGGATGTAGGTTGCAGTAGGTACTGGGAGATGAAGAAGCTTGCACAGGATAGAGTAGGATGGAGAGCTGCACGAAACCAGTCTCAGGACTGAAGACCAGAAGAACAAGAACATCTGGTTCTTGGTTCACGTCAGATGAAAACCCGGCGAGAATCACTGTTCAGACTATACCTGGACTCGTCCGTGAGCATAACCTGGGACCACTGTTCCAGTGACCATGTACTCTGTTCCTGACACCTGGCTCTACGAGTTCTTCTGTGACCAGGGGTCAATGGAATACAGCTTTCTGGTCTCAAGGCGAATAAACTATGTCTGTTCAATCAACTGTAGACTGTGTGTGTGGAGACAACTTTTCCAGTGGCTGCGGTAAGGTCCCTAGCAAGGCTACCTGCAGTAATCCGTGGCCGTCTGCGGGCACTGATGGTGAGATATGGGTGTTCTTGTGGTGTTGTACACTGTGAACGTCCCGTACTGTAGCGCCTGGACACGTTTCGTGTCTGCTGCAATCGTTGCCATAATCGTGAGACCACACTTTGTGGCACACGGAGGGCCCGTGTTACGACCTGCTGTGTTTGACCAGCCTCCAGTCGCCCTAGTATTCTACCCCTCATAGCGTCATCAATATGTGTTCTTTGAGCCATTTTCAACACACAATCACCATTAGCACGTCAGAAAACATCTGCACACTTACTCGCTGCACCGTACTCTGACATGCAACACACCTCCGCGTACGTGGACTGCTGCCAGCGCCACCGAGCAACGACCACAGGTCAAATGCACCGCATGGTCATACCCCGAGGTTATTTAAACCCGCAAACCGCCCACCAGAGCGTTGTTTCACCATGTATCAGCATTATCCTTAATTTATGAGCATGAGTGTAGAAACACAGAATAAGTACTGAAATCTCTAGTTGTGTCACTACATCTCACACTGCTCCGTATTATATGAAATACCATTAGTCACGTGTGCCAACAGTTATTATACACTTCTAGTGGCGAGAGGCAACGAAAAATACCTGATTCAGATTTGGATAGCTGTTTTTCGTTAGTCTTTACACACAGTGGGCTCATCTCTAGTTTCGTACAGCTTTGTTACGCATATTACTCACCGTCATAGGAATGCAGAGAGGCCCATACATTCACAGAGCAGTCAGAACATTATGACCACGTACCTGATAACCGGTGTCTCCACCTCTGGCACGGGTTAAAGCGGCCATGCCTCGTGGCTTGAAAGCAGTGAGGCTTTGGTTGGTCGCTGAACGGAGTTGGCACCACATCTGTACACACAAGTCACCTAATCAGCTCTGGCGCCACGTTCAATGACATCCCAGATGTGTTTGATCGAGTTCAGATCTGGCAAGCTTGGGAGCCAGCACATCAATTGCAACTCGCCACTGTGTTCCTCGAACCACCCCATCACTCACCTGGCCTTGTGACATGGCAAACTGCCACTGCCGTCGGGAAACATGATCGTCACGAAGTGGTTCACGTGGTCTGCAGCCTATGCACGATGCTGCTTGGCCGTCATAGTGCCTTGCACAACCTCCACTGGACCCATGGATGTTGTTGTTGTTGTGGTCTTCAGTCCTGAGACTGGTTTGATGCAGCTCTCCATGCTACTCTATCCTGTGCAAGCTTCTTCGTCTCCCAGTACCTACTGCAACCTACATCCTTCTGAATCTTATTGTATTCATCTCTTGGTCTCCCTCTACGATTTTTACCCTCCACGCTGCCCTCCAATGCTAAATTTGTGATCCCTTGATGCCTCAAAACATGTCCTACCAACCGATCCCTTCTTCTAGTCAAGTTGTTCCACAAACTTCTCTTCTCCCCAATCCTATTCAATACCTCCTCATTAGTCATGTGATCTACCCACCTTATCTTCAGCATTCTTCTGTAGCACCACATTTCGAAAGCTTTTATTCTCTTCTTGTCCAAACTGGTTATCGTCCATGTTTCACTTCCATACATGGCTACACTCCATACAAATACTTTCAGAAACGACTTCCTGACACTTAAATCAATACTGGATGTTAACAAATTTCTCTTCTTCAGAAACGATTTCCTTGCCATTGCCAGTCTGCATTTTATATCCTCTCTACTTCGACCATCATCAGTTATTTTACTCCCTAAATAGCAAAACTCCTTTACTACTCGAAGTGTCTCATTTCCTAATCTAATCCCCTCAGCATCATCCGATTTAATTTGACTACATTCCACCCCTGGGTACCGAAGTGAAAGTTCCCCGAGCATAATGGAGCCGCCGCCAGCTTATCTCCAACCCACAGTACGTGTCAAGGAGAGACGCCGGATTCTCACCCTCCCATGGACATGATGAAGAAGGTATTCCTATTTATCACACCATGCAACTCTCTGCCACTGTGCCAATGTCCAGTGCCGATGGTCACTAGCCCATTTCAGTCATAGTTGCCGATGCCATGGTCTTAACTTGGATGGGTCGTCGGCTGCAGAGGCCAACGTTGGGAGTGTTCAGACACACTTTGCCCAGTATTAACGTCTGATGTCTGTTCCACCACAGTGCGACCCCTGCCCTGTTTTACCATTCTGCCCAGCCTATGACGTTCGACATCTCTATTGAGGGGTGGCCCCCTACTCCACAACGTCTGGACATGGTTTCACCTTGGTTTCGCCACGCGTTGAAGACACTCATCACAGCATTCCTCGCACACCCGACAAGTCGTGCAGTTTCCGAAACGCTAGTGCCGAGTCTCCGGGCCATCACAAACTGCCGTCGCTCAAACTCACACAGATCGCGCGCCTTCCCCGTTCTACACACGAACAGCATGCTCACTGATACTACATGTACCGCGCGTGTGTCTGACTAACAGTCATACCTCGCCTGCACGGGTTTATATCGATAATCCGTCGGTGGTCATAATGTTTCTGCTGATCAGTGTATATGTTACTCACGTCGTGGCGAGAAAAATACCAATCTTATTAACATTTTATGTAATTCGACACCTGACAGGTTCATCTCAGTCTGCTGTGTACAGTATCATTCAACACCCATTTGAGATGCACTGGCTACTTATCAACTACACACGTTATGGTAGCAGACCACCGATCTCATACAACACATCTGCAGATTAGTTTTGATAACTCGTGCAGATTAGCACACGCTTTCCTGTTGAATCCGATAAGGTTGTGATCTAGGAGAAAAGTTAATGTGAATTTAGTCCATAGTTATTTCCAACCCTACACAGTTACACAGCTGAACGGTCACAGGGGAGTGAGGGGGGGGGGGGGTGAGGTACATAAAGGTACTCAGAATTTACTCAAATACATGAGTGAAAGTCAGTTTAATTAGGCGAATATCAGTTACGCTCCCGTTAATCACGTAGAAATTTTAGTCGAAATTATCCCCGTTGTGAAACACCAGTTCTCAAGCACGTGCATCGGTAAGCATGCGTTCCTCACATTCCTGATCCGACAGCACGGTGCCGCTATTCATTATCCATGCCACTGCCGAGTGGGAGGAGGCGGAAGTTCGTAACTATTGCCAACATTGACTCACCCTTGCTGTTTCTGCCACGTCTCTGATTCCGCCAGCCCAATGGAATCTACGTGGTGGGTACCGCATCTCAATACCACTTTATCTCAATCTGCAAGTGAGCGATGATTAAAACATTCGGAAGCAGCCATTTATACAGAAACACACAAGCTTATTGAGAAGGAAGAAGAGGGGACGGACCTGCATCAGTGGAAAGTAAATCTGTAATCAAATTCGTGCTCTCCCCTGCCCGACATCAGCGAGAAAAGTTATGTTAAAGGAAACAAACATAATGCCGATGATGGCATTATACGTTACTGGCACACAATTTAAATGGAAGTGGGTATAATTGACTCTTATAACCTCGTAGCAGGTACAATGGGAAGTATCCCTTGTCGAGGACCTCACTGTGGTGCACAGATTATGGCTGTATATGTTGCCACAGTTATACCCTCATGGAACACACATAAGCACTTGCGCACTGTGCGTCGATCTGCTGGTCTCGTACTGTGTATTTAAATTTCGCGCAAATCACAGGACAGTGACATACGAAGCCACTACTGGAGGACGATTATACGCAGATGTTTGAAAAGTTCGAATACTGCAGTAGGAACTGCACAACTTCAACAAGACAGCTGCTCGTCGTCTTCAGGTACGACTGTGGAAGTCTCTCGTATGAAGCACGTAAATAGAATTTTTTGGAAATTTCTGGTAAGGACTTATGGGACCAAACTGCAGAGGTTCAAATGGTTCAAATGGCTCTGAGCACTATGGGACTCAACATCTTAGGTCATAAGTCTCCTAGAACTTAGAACTACTTAAACCTAACTAACCTAAGGACACCACACACACCCATGTCCGAGGCAGGATTCGAACCTGCGACCGCAGCAGTCCCGCGGTTCCGGATTGCAGCGCCAGAATCGCTAGACCACGGCGGCCGGCACTGCAGAGGTCATCGGTCCCTAAGCTTACACACTACTTAATCTATCTTAAACAAACTTACGCTAAGGGCGACACACACACCCATGCCCGTGGGAGGACTCGAACCTCCGACGGGGGGAGCCGCGCGGACCGCGACAAGACGCCGGAGACCGCGCAGCTACCCCGCGCAAGAGCCCATAAATGAACTAGCTGCCTATAAAAGCGTAGGGGCTAGACGGGGTGAAGCGTATAATATGGTATCGCAGAGGACATTAATTACGAGAACCCCTTCCCAACCTCTTGGATAAACTGTCACAAATAAGGAACAAACAAGATACACTCCTGGAAATGGAAAAAAGAACACATTGACACCGGTGTGTCAGACCCACCATACTTGCTCCGGACACTGTGAGAGGGCTGTACAAGCAATGATCACACGCACGGCACAGCGGACACACCAGGAACCGCGGTGTTGGCCGTCGAATGGCGCTAGCTGCGCAGCATTTGTGCACAGCCGCCGTCAGTGTCAGCCAGTTTGCCGTGGCATACGGAGCTCCATCGCAGTCTTTAACACTGGTAGCATGCCGCGACAGCGTGGACGTGAACCGTATGTGCAGTTGACGGACTTTGAGCGAGGGCGTATAGTGGGCATGCGGGAGGCCGGGTGGACGTACCGCCCAATTGCTCACCACGTGGGGCGTGAGGTCTCCACAATACATCGATGTTGTCGCCAGTGGTCGGCGGAAGGTGCACGTGCCTGTCGACCTGGGACCGGACCGCAGCGACGCACGGATGCACGCCAAAACCGTAGGATCCTACGCAGTGCCGTAGGCGACCGCACCGCCACTTCCCAGCAAATTAGGGACACTGTTGCTCCTGGGGTATCGGCGAGGACCATTCGCAACCGTCTCCATGAAGCTGGGCTACGGTCCCGCACACCGTTAGGCCGTCTTCCGTTCACGCCCCAACATCGTGCAGCCCGCCTCCATTGGTGTCGCGACAGGCGTGAATGGAGGGACGAATGGAGACGTGTCGTCTTCAGCGATGAGAGTCGCTTCTGTCTTGGTGCCAATGATGGTCGTATGCGTGTTTGGCGCCGTGCAGGTGAGCGCCACAATCAGGACTGCATACGACCGAGGCACACAGGGCCAACACCCGGCATCATGGTGTGGGGAGCGATCTCCTACACTGGCCGTACACCACTGGTGACCGTCGAGGGGACACTGAATAGTGCACGGTACATCCAAACCGTCATCGAACCCATCTTTCTACCATTCCTAGACCGGCAAGGGAACTTGCTGTTCCAACAGGACAATGCACGTCCGCATGTATCCCGTGCCACCCAACGTGCTCTAGAAGGTGTAAGTCAACTACCCTGGCCAGCAAGATCTCCGGATCTGTCCCCCATCGATCATGTTTGGGACTGGATGAAGCGTCGTCTCACGCGGTCTGCACGTCCAGCACGAACGCTGGTCCAACTGAGGCGCCAGGTGGAAATGGCATGGCAAGCCGTTCCACAGGACTACATCCAGCATCTCTACGATCGTCTCCATGGGAGAATAGCAGCCTGCATTGCTGCGAGAGGTGGATATACACTGTACTAGTGCCGACATTGTGCATGCTCTGTTGCCTGTGTCTATGTGCCTGTGGTTCTGTCAGTGTGATCATGTGATGTATCTGACCCCAGGAATGTGTCAATAAAGTTTCCCCTTCCTGGGACAATGAATTCACGGTGTTCTTATTTCAATTTCCAGGAGTGTATGTGCAGCAATTTCGTATAACCAGTGAAGTCAATTATTTTTCTTCTTATTTTTTCTTCTTCATCTTCTTCTACGTTGTTCGTTAGAATTTGGGCAAACTTTAGGTAGTAAGATGGGAGGTGTGTTGTATCATTCCAGTTACAGTTATGTGAAAGAAACTGATACACTTCAAAAGAAAAGGAACACAACGCCTCATGAAGGAAACATCCGAATGGGACAGAAATCGGTAGATGTGATGTAGATGTTCTGGAAAACGAATTATTGCAATTTCATAAAAACTGAATGATTTATAGAAGAGAAAGAGTTCCACGGACTGAGCAAGTCAATAAAGCGCAGGCGCACATCTGGCCCTTATCCAAGCAGCTATTGGGCTTGGCACTGATTGACAGATCTGTCCGACGTCCTTCTGACAGAGACGCCGTGCAACATTCTGTCCAACTGGCTTATTAGATCGCCAAAATACCGATCCGGTTGGCGGACTCTGCCCACCGTGCTCGAAACATTCTCAACTCGGAGGAGACCCACGCTAGTCGAGTTAGCGTTTAGAAAATACGAAGACAATCGGTAGAAACTCTCCCCGTGTGTGGTCGGGTATAATCTTCCTGAAATGTAAGCCTTGGATGGAATGCAGTGGAGGGCAACAAAGTAGAGGGTAGAATATCGCCTACGTACAGCTGTGCTGCAAGGTTCCTGCTATGAAAAGAAGTGGCATTCCAAACCATCACTCCTGTTTGCAGGGTCATATGGAGGGTGAAAGGTTGGTATCCTATCGTCTCCAGACGTGTCTTTACAGGTCGTTGGGGTTCAGTTGGAAGCAAGATAGTGCCTCATGGCACCTGGCGAAAGTTCCTACTGCTTTCCATTTTCCACCTCACCGAGGCTACCGGATCTCTCGCCATTAGAGAACGTTTGGAGCAGAGTAGGATGTGCTCTCCAACCACCTCGGGATTTTGTCGATTTAACGCAACACTTGGACGAAATTTCGCACGATATCCCTCAACCGGACATCCTACGACTGATAGTCAAGGCGAATAACTGCATGCGTAAGGGCCAGAGGTTGAACAAGACGTTAATGTGTTACTCACTTTGTGAAGCTCTTTCCCAGAATAAGCCATCCAATTTTTCTAAAACTGCAATCATTTCTTTGTCTCTACATGGGATTTCCGTCCCATTTGGATAATTTATTTATGGTGTGTCGACTGTTTTCTCTCTTAGAGTGCGTGTGTCAGCTTTATTAGTCGATTCGTCATTCTCGGAGACAGCAATATTACTGAGGGTCATTGTTGTGCAGCGGTGTGAGCCAGCACGCTGACAATAATGCCGTTCCGAGAAACCAGAGAGGGAAATCGGCCGTCAATGGAGCTGTCCGGTGCAGAGATTGCCCGGCACCCCGGGCACAGCCCCGTTCCAGGGTTCGACCCCCGCGGAGGCCAGAATGCCGGGCACGCGCCGCATGCCGCGCATATCGCGTGCCGCGCCGCCTAATGGCCCGGACGGATCCCTGCAGATGGAGCTGCGATTGTCGCATTGTGGGCGTAGCCCTCCTGGCGGGGGAGATCAAAGCTGCCGCTCCTCCAGCAGTGTGGCGCCACGCGAACACAGGGACTCTTCGCGAAAGAGTTCTGCGTGTACGTTCCTTCACTGCCAACTGACGTAAGCTGTGTGTGAGGGAGGGAACATCTCTTATCATTCTCCCACTTTCCCCTCCCTAATTCTGGTTCCATTCGTGGATGTTTCTTGAGGAGAATGACGCTCACTAGGATTGTAGACACTCGAATTGCGTCTTACTTTCCCAGAGATATTGCCTTGTGAGATAGTCTTCCACGTAGAAGGATAAAACACACTACTGAGCATTAAAATTCCTACACCACGAAGATGGCGTGCTACAGACGTGAATTCAACCGACAGGAAGACGTTGCTGTGATATGCAAATAATTAGCTTTTCATAGCATTCACACAATGTTGGTGCCGGTGGCGACACCTACAACGTGCTGACATGAACGAAGTTTCCAACCGATTTCTCACACACAAACAGCAGTGGACCGGCGTTGCCTGGTGAAACGTTGCTGTGATGCCTCGTGTAAGGAGGAGAAATGCGTACCATCATGTTTCCGACTTTGATAAAGGTCGGATTGTAGCCTATCACGATTGTGGTTTATCGTATCGCGACATTGCTGCTCGCGTTGGTCGAGATCGAGTGACTGTTAGCTGAATATGGAATCGGTGGGTTCAGGAGGGTAATACGGAACGCCGTGCTGGATCCAAACGGCCTCGTATCACTAGCAATCGAGATGACAGGCATCTTATCTGCATGGCTGTAACGGATCGTGCAGCCTCGTCTCGATCCCTGAGTCAGCAGATGGGAACGTTTGCAAGACAACAACCATCAGCACGAACAGTTAGACGACGTCTGCAGCAGCATGGACTATCAGCTCGGAGACCATTGCTGCGGTTACCCTTGGCGCTGCATCACAGACAGGACAGCCTGCGATGGTGTACTCAACGACGAACCTGGGTGCACGAATGGCAAAGCGTCATTTTTTCGGATGAATCCAGTTTCTGTTTACAGCATCATGATGGCCGCATCCATGTTTGGCGACATCGCGCTGAACGCACCTTGGAAGCGTGTATTCGTCATCGCCATACTGTCGTATCACCCGGCGTGATGGTATGGGGTGCCATTCGTTACACGTCTCGGTCTCCTATTGTTCGTATTGACGGCACTTTGAACAGTGGACGTTACATTTCAGATGTATTACGACCCGTGGCTTTACACTTCATTCGATCCCAGCGAAATCCTACATTTCAGCAGGATAATACACTACCGCACGTTGCAGGTCATGTACGGGCCTTTCTGGATAGAGAAAATGTTCGAATGCTGCCATGGCCAACACTTTCTCCAGATCTCTCACCAATTGGAAACGTGTGGTGAATGGTGGCCGAGCAACTGGCTCGTCACAATAAGCCAGTCACTACTCCTGATGAACTGTGGTATCGTGTTGAAGCTGCATGGGCTGCTGTACCTGCACACGCCATCCAAGCTCTGTTTGACTCAATGCCCAGGCGTATCAAGGCCGTTATTACGGCCAGAGGTGGTTGTTGTGGGTAGTGATTTCTCAGGATCTATTCACCCAAACTGCGTGAAAATGTAATCACATGTGAGTTCTAGTATAATATATTTGTCCAATGAATACCCGTTTATCATCTGCATTTCTTGCTGGTGCAACAATTTATTAGGGCAGCTACTAAGATGACTTCGATTTTAATCTGATGACGGCGCGTGCCACCTAGGGGACAGTACATGTACTGATAGTTGTTTCAGCTTCGCCAGCCAACAAATAGTGGTGTAGCTACCAGTCACAATCCGTGTTTAGGCTTTAATACGAAATTCTCGCAGCCAGAAGGCTCTGTGTGTAGCAGCGTGTGAAGCAAGCAGCCGGTCATGTCACGGAGACGCACTCGTGCTTTCTACAGCCAACTGAGCGAGTTTGCAAATGGTCAAACAGTGGTTTTCCCAGTGGCAGGATGGTCCTTTCGGAGAACTGCCACATAAGTTAGACGTCTAGAATCAGCGTGAACTTTGTTACACCCATAGACGAGGTTCTGGATGACGATGCAGCACAGACGTCCTCCAGGATCGTCGTGCTGTACGGGCATCAGTGATAGACTGTACAGCTACCGAAGCACAGTCAAGAGGGCCTCTGAGCCCAAATGTGTCAACACGTACTATTGCGATCCGGTTGTTAGCAGTGAGACTACAGGCCCGAACACCTCTACCTGTCTTCCACTCAGGCCATAGCATCGACGTGCATGGATCGAGTGGTGAGTCTGAGGACCCCTTGTAAAATAGAATGGCGCGGTAGTCTTCAACGATGAAAGCAGATTCCGCCGGCATACTAGTGATGATCGTTTTTGCGTACGACGTAGACCTGGCGAGCGCTGCCTCGTAGGCAGCATTCGTCCAAGACATTCTGGTCGTACCCCAGGCCTTACAGTGTGGGGTGCGATAACCTACACCTCTCGTTCTCCTTTGGTGTTTCTGGAGGAACTCCAACCTGCACGCGGTACGTGCAGACTGTTTGTTAGACCGTTTTTCATTATTTATTTATTTACTTTTTGTCGGTCTTGGAACAGATGAGTGACGTGTTATTGCAACAGGATAACGCTCTTTCACACACACCCATGAAACTCAACGTGCTCTGCAAGACATGCAGCAACTTCCCTGTCGAGCACGATCTTCGGACTTGAATCCAGTTAAGCATGTGTGGGATATAATACTGACTCGTGAGTCTTGTCAGCCAACAACTGTCACAAAGCGACGTGTGTGTCGTAATGTATCGCAGGAGACAGTATTCACTTTATGTACGATCGACTGGATGGCAGAGTCAAAGCCTGCATTCCCGCCTGCGTAGGATACACCAAGGAGTTTCCCCTTGGGTCGATAACAGGCACTTCAAAATAGCTTCTGCAGTTGATCTATGAAACCTGGTTGGTAAGTACTTAGAGAGCGCACAGGATACGGCTATGATTGTGGATGGGGCCTAAAACAGTTACTGTGAGTTGCACAATCAAACACAACTTTATTTTCGAAGAGCCTCTCATTTACACATTGCTTTAAAAGATCACAATCAAACAATACGGCTGAAGGCCTACTTAAAGAACCAAAACCACACCAAAAACAGGAACGGCTCACGGCCTCCCTTAGAAATCAAAGGCAATTAAAAATACAAGGTAAAATTTAAAAAAAAGATGCAATTGAAAACAATTAGCGGCTGAAGGCCTACAATACACGTCTGATGGACAATTAAAATTAAAACACATTAATAACAATTTTTCCAACCAAGAAATTTCTTTTTAAGCTTAAAACAGAATAGCCGAAAGCCTACTTAAAGAAATCTTAACTTATTGCATGACTGAAGGTCACAAACAAATTTGAAACAATGGCTGAAGTCCTGAACGACAAGTCAGACAACAATTTAAAATAAAACCCTTCCTTCTTACAAAAACTTTTCCTTTAAATAATACACACGGCTGAAGGCATAATTAAAAGGGGTTCACGTAAATCCTCAGCTGAAGGCCACACATAACACATTGAACAACTAACGGCTTAGGGCCCGGATTACAAACAATTTCAGATAGAACAAATTATAAGAAAAAAGTTGTTATTAAATAAAATCAATCTTCAGAATTTTAATTTAACACGGATGAAGGCCTTAATGTAAAATTTAAAAACATCTGAATTAATACACGGCCGAAGGCCTCGCACAATACTTCAAACTGAAATGAAAATCACAATCTAAAACAAACAGAACAAGTGGTCCTCAGAAGTGTTCCAAGGGTCGCCCTGAGAAGGTAGCTCAAATGTGAGGTTAGGTAAGACAGGCAGTCAAGAGTTGAAGTTAAATAATTGGATGGAAAACCAAACTAGGGACGGCCCAAGCACCGACCAACAATTTAACGCATTCCCTTCCGTCCGACCAACGGCACAACGATGTAAAATATCGGCTGAGGACGAGGATACGAACAGTATTACGTCTTCAGAAATTGGTGTCTAAAAACAGCCAAGGGAACAATAACTACTCTAAGCAAGATATGAACCAAACAACTTAAAAGCCTGTCGAACTGCACGCCGTGACGGGCAGCATCAACATGACGAGAAAAGACACACTGCCGAAAACTACGCAAACGACCAGGGCAGGTAATTAGGGCGTTAACGGCCAAAGGGCAGAAAATAACACTGGTGAACTTCACTGGTAAGTAACAGTCAATTTAATAATTAATCACAATATAGGAAGACGGCTGCAATATTTCGCCGACTCCAACACATCATACGTTGCTGCTAGCCCGAACGGCCCAGGGAGCAACAATCCGCAAGTGAACGAAAAGATGTCTCAATAGTTGCGGCTTCGTAACAGGGGTTAACTGATCACTCAACTTCAGCGTTCAGGTTCGGTGGGCAACGAACTTTGTCGCTCTCGCAGCTAGCGCCTCACGATCCGACAGCGAGTGCACACCGCCAGCAGTGCCGGTCTGGCCCCGCGCCGCAGAGACTTCCTCTCTGCCCTGTCCCAACCAACTGACTACATGCAGCACGCAGACAGCATTAAAATAGCTGCTCATTCAAACTACACAAGTTACACACGATTCCACGAAGCACTTCCACAAACAACTCGAACAACACTAAAACCAGTGACTGGAACAACAAGGGCGAATCACAAGTCGACACACATGGAGAACTCAAAAGCGGTCGGCGACCAAATACACGTCGACTTATTAGACGACCAACCGAACGACCAACCAAGGTCGTCCCCACTCAGTTCATGTGTGTCGGCAACGGTCGGGCGAGTCGTGGCTGTCCGGACCTCACTGCTGCTCCGTCCCGACTGAACTCTCGACACACGACGACCCGGAAATGCTAGCAGTCGCTCCAAAGATAGTACGACAGTGTTCTTATCTATAAGCGCTGCTGCTGCCACTCAAAGGCAGCCAAGCCAGCAACTCAGTGACGCCAGTAAATCGAATAAGAAACGGGACAGCAGTACCGCAAAGACAAGATGTCAAGCAAGGAACGGCACAAACAAGAGACGCCTACTGCTCAATCTGTGAATAAAATCATTTCATTTACTTCATACAATAAATATTGAGTGAACACGAAGCCTCTAAAAGGTTTCTTTCTGGCTGTGTAAATGCAGCAGATGAAGCAATACAGCCATCTAAATCATTAGGTTGACGGGTTGTGCGAAATGACTAAGCAGATATTGTTAGAGGCGACCTGCTGGGCTGCAGAAGCATGCACGATTACAGAACACGCACGTTGCCGAATTGTTAATAGTACGTAAGCTATTCTCGGGATTACAACGCAATTTACTGTCGACTGATTTCTCTACATATTCTTAATTTACTTCATGTGTCTCCAAAACTTCATCAAGAGCAGCAGAACTGTATGCAAAACAGTTCCAAGGCAGAAGCTGCCCAAATCGTTCCACCTTTGTTATCACCTAGAAAAAGACTTTGCGAGACTGGTAGTTTTACACGAGGAAAGTGTATGTGTAGAAAGACTGCAACCAATGAAGATGCAGAAGCAGCTGTTCTTGTTGCTGCTGCAATAAGGCCCTATGCTACTTCTCGTCAGAAACTGAGAAAAGCTGTTATCAACCAAGAAAGCGGCCTGCGCATTTTTCGTGGATTTTAATATCACTTTTCCACATCGTTTTGAATAATGACGGTAGTTCCTACACCAATACCATAACACTCTGGAGAAAGTACTGTTTACTGATGAGACTACTATCACAAATCACGGGAATGTAAAAGGACCTCGCTCTACTGGTCTACAGAAAAGCCACCATTGCTCTCGGCAAGTCTGCAGTCTGCGCCAGTGAAGTGTGACTGTGTGGTGTGGTATAAGCGGAGAAAATGTTGAAAAGCGTTTGATTCAGTAATCTTCCTTCAAATTATCTGTCACTTGTAATGACTAAATAGCTCTATTTAGTTCAGCATATCGCGTTTCTGCTACTTGTTTAACACAGAGTCATGACTAGGAGGACTGTTTAGGGACCCATTTTTTTCATTTCGTTCCTTTTATTATATTATATTTGCATCACATGTTATCCACTATCCATAATCTTAATAATTCATAGATCTGTAATGTACATTTAGGTGAGAAAAGTCATGGGACACCGCCTAATATCGTGTCGGACCTTCTTTTGGCCGACATAGTGCAGCAACTCGACGTCGCGTGGACTCAACAACTCGTTGGATGTCCCCTGTAGATGTACCAAGCCATTGTGCCTCTGTAGCCGTCCATAATTCTGAAAGTGTTGCCGGTTCAAAAATTTCCGCACGAACTGACCCATAAGGGTTTGATCGGATTCATGTCGATCTATCTCGGTCAGTCGCTCGAGTTCTCCACAATGTTCTCCAAAACAGTCGCAATCAGTTGTGTCAGGTGATGTGGCGCATTATCATTCGAAAGAATTTCATCTTTGGGACATGAAGTCCATGAATGACTGCAAATGGTCTCCAAGTGGCAGAACATAACCATTTTCCGCCAATGATAGAACCAGTTCGACCAGAGATCCTAGTCGACACTATGCAAGCCCAGCCCATACCATTGCTGAGCCACCATTAGCTTGCACAGTGCCTTTTTGACAACTTGGGTCCATGACTTCGTAGTGTCTGCGTCATACTCTAACCTCATCATCAGCTCTTACAAACTCAAATCGGAACTCATATGACCAGGCCACGGTTTTCCAGTCGTCTAAGGTCCAAACGTTATGGTCACGACCTCAGGTGAGGTGCTGCAAACGATGACGTGCTGTTAACAAAGACACTGACGTCGGTCGTCTGTTGCCACACCCCATTAACACGAAATTTCGGCGCACCGTCGTAATGCATACGTTCGTCGTACGTCTCACACTGACTCTGCAGTTATTTCACGTAGTGTTGCTTGTCTGTTAGCATTGACACTAACAAAGCTACATAAACGCCGCTGCTCTCGGTCGTTAAATGGAGATTATCGGTCACTGCGTTGTCCGTACATACAATTTGGTATTCTCGGCACAGTCTTGACAATGTGGATCTCTGAATACTGAATTTCATAACGATTTCAGAAATAAAATGTCCCATGCGTCCAACTCCAATTACCACTCCGCCTTCCAAATCAGTTAATTCCCGTTGAGCAGCTATAATCACGTCGGAAATCTTTTCAAATGAATCGCCTGAGTGCAAATGACATCTCCACGAATGCACTGATCCTTCACACGTTGTGTACGCGGTACTACCGCCATCTATATACAGTGCGAGTCACTAACTACTGCCACTAAGAATAACTCCCAAAGTATTATAGGAGCTGAAACGTTTGTGGGACAAATGTTGCGTGGGACAGCTGGGGCCATAATATGACGTTTGTTTTTTGTTGCTAGGTGGGGTCGCGCCAAAGATATGAAGGTCAAATTCGTTTTCTTTAATGGGATGCTATAGTTTGGTACTTATTTTCTGATAGCGGCTATCGAGACGAATCCAGTGATGTGTACCAGTAAGGTCTTTGAAGGTGATCATCATCATCATTATCATCGTTTAAGACTGATGATGTCTTTCAGCGTTCAGTCTGGAGAATAGCCCCCTTATAAAATTCCTCCGTGATCCCCTATTCAGTGCTAACATTGGTGCCTCTTCTGATGTTAAACCTATTACTTCAAAATCATTCTTAACCGAATCCACGTACCTTCTCCTTGGTCTGCCCCGACTCCACCTACCCTCTACTGCTGAACCCATGAGTCTCTTGGGTAACCTTGCTTCTCCCATGCGTGTAACATAACCCCACTATCTAAGCCTGTTCGCCCTGACTGCTACATCTATAGAGTTCATTCCCAGTTTTTCTTTGATTTCCTCATTGTGCACACCCTCCTGCCATTGTTCCCATCTACTAGTACCTGCAATCATCCTAGCTACTTTCATATCCGTAACCTCAACCTTGTTGATAAGGTAACCTGAATCCACCCAGCTTTCGCTCCCATACAACAAAGTTGGTCGAAAGATTGAACGGTGCACAGATAACTTAGTCTTGGTACTGACTTCCTTCTTGCAGAAGAGAGTAGATCGGAGATGAGCGCTCACTGCATTAGCTTTGCTACACCTTGATTCCAGTTCTTTCACTGTGTTGCCATCCTGTGAGAATATGCATCCTAAGTACTTGAAATCGTCCACCTGTTCTAACTTTGTTCCTCCTATTTGGCACTCAATCCGTTTATATTTCTTTCCCACTGACATTACTTTCGTTTTTGAGATGCTAATCTTCATACCATAGTCCTTACATTTCTGATCTAGCTCTGAAATATTACTTTGCAAACTTTCAATCGAATCTGCCATCACAACTAAGTCATCCGCATATGCAAGACTGCTTATTTTGTGTTCACATATCTTAATCTCACTCAGCCAATCTATTGTTTTCAACATATGATCCATAAATAATATGAACAACAGTGGAGACAGGTTGCAGCCTTGTCTTACCCCTGAAACTACTCTGAACCATGAACTCAATTTACCGTCAACTCTAACTGCTGCCTGACTATCCATGTAAACACCTTTAATTGCTTGCAGAAGTTTGCCTCCCATTCCATAATCTCGTAGAACAGACAATAACTTCCTCCTACGAACCCAGTCATATGCCTTTTCTAGATCTATAAAGCATAGATACAATTCTCTGTTGTTATGTATTTCTTCAAAGAACAAGTCAATATGCTTCTCATTTACGGAGAATGCCAACGAAATTCAGTGAGAGCTAGGGAGTTATACGCTGAACCATATCCTCAACGTATTCACCCTACACGTCATAATTAAATATATGTATGATAAATTGAGAACAACTGGGTCTTTAAGGCATCGGATACATATCCGGCAAAGGAAAGTTACTAACAAGGAAACGGAAATTGGTACTCTTGTCACCGTGTTTCGAGATTCTTGTGTTCGCGTCAAATGGCAAGGGAGTCTGTCATGAGCCGGAGTATCTCTGTTTGTGTTTTGCATCGCCATAAATATCATCCTTACCATATTAGTCTCCACTAAGAATTAACTGGTACCGATTGTATGCGTCGCACTGAATTCTGCCGATGGGCTGAACTTCAGATTCAGAGGGATGGCACATTAATTAATTTGATTCTATTTACTGACGAGGCTACATTCACGTACCGTGGAAATGTTAATTTGCATTAAATGCATTATTGGGCAAGTGAAAATCCACGTTGGTCGCGGCAAGTTACACACCAGAAACTGTGGTCGGTGAATGTATGGTGTAGGATTCCGGAGGACAGAATTATAGGCCCCCTATGGGACTTAACATCTGAGGTCATCAGTCCCCTAAACTTAGAACTACTTAAACCTAACTAACCTAAGGACATCACACATACCCATACCCGAGGCAGGATTCGAACCTGCGACCGTAGCAGCAGTGCGATTCCGGACTGAAGCGCATAGAACCGCTCCGCTATAGCGACGGGCATTAGGTCTGTTATTGGAAGAAATACCTTTAGGAACAAGGAACAGAATTTGGTATCAATACGATGGTTTTCCGGCACATTTTTCGCTGATGGCTAGAAATGAGTTGTAGAGACAATTTACAAATCGTTGGATTGGACGCGGAGACCGGGTTGTTCGCCAGACTTGACGCCTTTGGATTTTTTCTTGTGTGGATTCGTAAAAGACATTGTCTATAAAGACATTCCCACTACACCTGTAAATTTGAGAGAGAGAATTGTCAGAGCATGTGCTTCGATAAGTGCCGTTGTGATTAGGAATAACACTCAATCAATGATAAGAAGATTGCAGCACAGCATTGATACCAATGGTCATCACCTCGGTACCCTTCTGCAAACGGACGTTCATGCCAACTTCGTGACCTTTGTTGACCTTCAAAGACCTTACTGTTACACATCATTGGATTCGTCTCGATAGCCGCTATGAGAAAATAAGTACGAAACTATAGCATCCCACTTAAAAAAGAAAACAAATTGGACCTTCATATCTCTGACGCGAGCCCACCTAGCAACAAGAAACCAACGTCATGTTATGGCCGGCGTTGTCCCACGCAACATTTGTCTCACAAACTCCTAGAATAACTCAGAAAAGTATGATATGAACTGAAAAGCAATAGTTAGTGATTCACCCTGTATGTATGCATACCGCTATCCCACGCCTCGTTACCTAAGTGTATAAATGTGGGATGACAGGAAGTGCATGTACAATCGTAGAATTACAGCAGCCGTCTTGAGGGAACGTCTGCTGGTTTTAGCCGTCATTGCTGGTTTGTGGCATGACCACGCTTGGAACAACAGGTTGCCCGCTCTTTTTAGGAATAAATCCTGCGTCTGGTCGGCAGCCAACGGGCAAACCACGGAATTTTCTCCAAATTCTCGTTCCAATGCTAGGTTAAAGCTGTGGCGGGTCTGAACAAAGGACGCTGTTGCTGCAGCATCCACTCGACTGGACAAAATGCCTGCCGCCTTGGTGTGGATTTTCGACGATAGGCTGCCCTGCGTCCCCACTTAGTGATATTGCGCCACACCACACCACCTGAGCAGCTTCAGAAATTTTACGGGGTCTCGAGTACGTCGTGATGTTTTCGAGCACACTTAGGATGAAACGCTTTGGCTGGGATTCCAGTAGCCGTTTCATTTCATAATGTACGTAATCACTGCAGTAACTAAATTCAGTTATAGGGTGACTTATGTAAGTAAATTCTGCATGTGTAAATTTTATCGTTTCCGACTTGGTCTATGGGAGGACCGAATGATTTTATTATCGACACATGTTCTTTTCCATTGCGCTTTGCATGATGTCTTCTGCAGAATGAGTGGTCACAAACCAGGTTTGCCGGCCTCAGCCATCTATTCAATAGGGATTATTAGGATCTCCCGTGATATAATGAACTTATTGTGAAAAAAGTATGATTGACCTTATCTCTTCCTCATAGATTCTATCGTTGCGTGTCTTACTGTTAATGAATCATCCGATGCGATTTTCGGTCGATATTTCCGAATTAAATCGAGTGAAGTTGTGGGAATTAGATTAGGAAATGAGATGGTTAAAGTAGTAAATGAGTTTTGCTATTTGGGGAGCAAAATAATTGATGATGGTCGAAGTAGAGAGGATACAAAATGTAGAATGGCAATGGCAAGGAAAGCGTTTCTGAAGAAGAGGAATTTGTTGACATCGAGTATATATTTAAGTATCAGGAAGTTGTTTCTGAAAGTATTTGTATGGAGTGAAGCCACGTATGGAAGTGAAACGTGGACGATAAATAGTTTAGACATGAAGAGAATAGAAGCTTTCGAAATGTGGTGCTACAGAAAAATGCTGAAGATTAGTTGGGTAGATCATATAACTAATGAGGAAGTATTGAGTAGAATTGGAGAGAAGAGAAATTTGTAGCACAACTTGTCTAGAAGAAGGGATTGGTTGGTAGGGCACAGTCTGAGGCTTTTAGCGATCACCAGTTTAGTATTGGACGGAAGCGTGGAGGGTAAAAATCATAGAGGGAGAGCAAGAGATGAATACACTAAACAAATTGAGAAGGATGTGGGTTGCAGTAGGTACTAGGAGATGAAGAGGCTTGAACAGGATAGAGCAGCATGGAGAGCTGCATCAGACCAGTCTCTGGACTGAAGACCACAACAACAACATTTCTGTAATTCTCGCCATTTGCTGGAGGGGTGTTTTTTTGTTTATGTTGTTATGGTCTTCAGTCCAGAGACTGGTTTGATGCAGTTCTCCGTGCTACTCTATCCTGTACAACCCTCTTCATCTCCGAATAAATACTGCAACCAACATCTTTCTGAACCTGCTTAGTGTATCCATCTCTTGGTCTCCCTCTATGATTTTTACCCCCCACGGTTCCCTCCAGTACCAAATTGGTGATTCCTTGATGCCACCACAAATTCCTCTTCCCCCAATTCTATTTAGTGCCTCCTCATTAGTTACGCGATTTAACTCTCAAATCTTCGTCATTCTTATCTACCACTACATTTTGAAAGCTTCTCTTCTTATCTACACTGTTTATCGTCTATGTTCCATTTCCATACATGGCTACACACCATATAACTACTTTCAGAACAGACTTCCTGACATTTAAATCTTTACTCGATGTTAACAAATTTCTCTTCTTCAGAAACGCCTTCCAGCCATAGCCAAACTACATTTTATATTCTCTAGTTCAAACATCATCAGTTATTTAGCTCCCTAAATAGCAAAACTCATTTACTACAGTCTGACTATATTGCATTATCCTCGTTTTGCTTTTCTTGATGTTATATTATATCCTTCTTTCAAAACACTGTCCATTCCGTACACCTCCTCTTCCAGATCCTTTGCTGTCTGACACAATTACAATGTCGTCGGAAAACCTCAAAGTTTTTATTTCCTCTCCATGTATTTTCATTCCTACTCCAAATTCTTTTTGTTTCCTTTACTGCTTGCTCAGTATACAGATTGAATAACATCAGGGATAGGCTACAACCCTGTCTCACTCTCTTCCCAACCACTGCTTCCCTTTCATGCCCGTCGACTCTTATAACTGCCATCTAGTTTCTGTACAAATTGTAAATAGATTTTCGCTACCTGTATTTTGCCGCTGCCACCTTCAGAATTTGGAAGAAAGTATTCCAGTCATTATTACCAAAAGCTTTTTCCAAGTCTTCTGCTAGAAACGTTTCTACTGCTGGAAACGTAATTTTCCTTTCCTTAACCTGTCTTCTAAGATAGTCGTAGGGTCAGTGCTCCTACATTTCTGCGGACTCTAAACTGATTTTCTCTAAGGTAGGCTTCTACCAGTTTTTCCATTCGTCTGTAAAGAATTCGTGTTAGTATTTTGCAACCATGACTTATTAACCTGATAGTTCGGTAATTTTCACACCCTTCCACACCTGCTTTCTTTGGGATTGGAATTATTATGTTACTTTCGAAGTCTGAATATATTTTGCCTGCCTCATACATCTTGCTCACCAGATTGTAGAGTTTTGTCATGGTTGGCTCTCCCAAGGTTATCAGTAGTTCTCGTGGAATGTTGTCTACTCCCGGTACCTTGTTTCGACTTATATATTTCAGCACTCTGTCAAGTTCTTCACGCAGTATTATATCCCATTTCATCGTCATCTACGACCTCTTCCATTTCCATAATACTGCCCTGAAGTACATTCACTTTGTATAGACCCTCCATATACTCCTTCCACCTTCCTGATTTCCCTTGTATGCTTAGACTGGTTTCCCATTTGAGCTCTTGATTTTCATTCATATGGTTAATCTGTTCTCCAAAGATCACTTTAATTTTCCTGTAGGCAGTATCTATCTTACCCCTGGTGATTTATCCTTCTACATACTTCCATTTGCCCTCTAGCCATGTAAAGAATTCATGTTTTATTTTGCAGCCATGACGTATTAAACTGACAGTTCGGTAATTTTCACAGCTGAAAACACCTGCTTTCTCTGGGATTGTAATTATTATATTCTTCTTGAAGTCTGAGGGTATTTCCCCTGTCTCATAAATCTTGCTTACCAGATGGTAGAGTTTTGTCAGAACTGGCTCTCCCAAAGCTATCAGTAATCGTAATGGAATGTTGTGTACTCCCGGGGCCTTGTTTCGACTCAAGTCTTTGAGTACTCTGTCAAACTCGTCAAGCATTATCATATCTCGATTTTTCATCTTCACCTACGTCCTCTTGCATTTCCATGATGTTGACATCCAGTACATGCTCTTGCATAGATCCTCTATGTACTCCTTCCACCTTTCTGCTGTCTCTTGTTTGCTTAGAACTGGTTTCCCATCTGAGCTCTTGATACTCATACAAGTGGTTCTCTGTTCTCCAAAGGTCTCTTTAATTTTCCTCTAGGCAGTATCTATCTTACCCCTAGTGATATATGCCTCTACATCCTTACATTTGTCCTCAAGCCATCGCTGCTTAGCGATTTTGCGCTTCCTGTTGATCGCATTGTTTACACGTTTGTATTTCTTTTTGCCTGCTTCATTTACTGCATTTTTATATTTTCTCCTTTCATCAATTACATTCAATATCTCTTCTGTTACTCAAGGATTTCTACTAGCCCTAGTCTTTTTACCGACTTGATCCTCTGCTGCCATCACCATTTCATCTCTCAAAGCTACCCATTGTACTGCGTGTCTTGCCCTTGTTCTAGTCAACCATTCCCTAATGTTCTCTCTGAAATTCTCTACAACCTCTGGTGCTTTCAGTTTCTCCAGGTTACATCTCCTTAAATTCCTATCTTTTTGCAGTTTCTTCAGTTTTAATCTACAGTTCATAACCAATAAATTGTGGTCAGAGTCCACATCTGCCCCTGGAAATTTATTAAAATTTAAAACCTGGTGCCTAGGTCTCTGTCTTACAATTATATAATCTATACGAAGCTTTCCAGTGGCTCGAGGCCTCTTCCATGTATACAAACCTCTTTCATGATTCTTGAACCAAGTGTTAGCTATGATTAAGATATGCTCTGTGCAGAATTCTAGCAGGCAGCTTCCTCTTTCATTCCTTACCCCCATTCCATATTCACCTACTACTTTTCCTTCACTTCCTTTTCGTACTATCGAATTCCAGTCTCTCATTACTATTGAATTTTCGTCTCCCTTTCCTATATGTATAATTTCTTTTATCCCATCATACATTTCTTCAGTCTCTTCGTTTTCTGCACTTACTTGTACTGCTGTGGTAGACGTGGGCTTCGTGTCTATCTTTGCTACAATAATGCATTCACTATGCTGTTTTTAGTAGCTTACCCGTGCTTATGTTTTTTTTTTATTTATTATTAAACCTACTCCTGCATTACTCCTATTTGATTTTGTATTTATAACCCTGTATTCACCCAACCAGAAGTCTTGTTCCTTCTACCACCGAACTGCACTAATTCCCACTATACCTATCTATCCATTTCCCTTTCTAAATATTCTAACCTACCTGCCCGATTAAGGGATCTGACATTCCACTCTCCGATCCGTAGAACGCCAGTTTTCTTTCTCCTGATGGCGACGTCCTCCTGAGTAGTCCCCGCCCGAAGATCCGAACGGGAGACTATTTTACCTCCGTAATACTTTACGAAGAAGATGCCCTCGTCATTTAAGCATAGAGTAAAGCTGCATGCCCTCGGGAAAAATTACGGCTGTAGTTTCCCGTTGCTTTCAGCCGTTCGCAGTACCAGCATAGCATGGCCGTTTTGGTTGATGTTACAAGGCTATATCAGTCAATCATCCAGACTGTTGCTCCTGCCACTACTGAAAAGGCTGCTGCCCCTCTTCAGGAACCACACATTTGTCTGGCCTCTCAACAGATTCCCCTCCGTTGTGGTTGCACCTACGGTAGGGCTATCCGTATCGCTGAGACACGCAAGCCTCCCCACCAACGGCAAGGTCTATGGTTCATGGTGTTTTTGTTGTATTTATTAATTTTTCCTTTCTCATTATCCTACTGGCTAATTACGAAAAAACTGTGAAGAATCCTCTCCTTGTAAGTAACCACATTTTTAAGATGTGTTTACTTTGTTAAAAGATTGCTAAAATCGAGATACCTGTCTGATAATGGAAGACGTATGTCATGGAATAGAGCTCGTCAGCCTATCCTCTCACATGCTTTGAACATCCCATTCCATCTCCTGTTTTTTTTGACAATAGCTATTACGTTTGGAAAAGGAAATGTTTAATTGATCATTGCTGGTCAGTTGTTCTATAGTCGCATATTGAGATTCCATTGCGCAGTATACGTAAATGTTTGGGTCTGATTCCAGTAAATTCTCTTAGTGACGTCAGAGCATATTGTGAGCATTGGATCTAGCGAATAGAAAGGGCAATGCCTGCCCATGATAAGAAGCACAGAGGCCTCATAAAGCCCATGTTGGATAGCGATAGATGTATCCTGTATTGCAGTAAAAATCAAAACTAGGTCAGTAATGAGACATTTACGGTGCGCAGATGACACTTTCTGCAGGGCCTGACCGTCATTTTGCATGATAATGCTCAAGCACGTACAGTGCAAGCAGTTACCGATTTGTTTCGCTGATGGGGCTGCTAAGTGCTATACCACCTACTGCACTCCTCTGGCTTAAGCCCTCGTCAGTTCAACTCGATTTCTAAACTGAAGGAAACAAAATGGTTCAAATGGCTCTGAGCACTATGGGACTTAACATCTGAGGTCCTCTAGACTTGGAACTACTTAAACCTAATTAACCAAAGGACATCACTCACATCCATGCCCGAGGCAGGACGCGCGGTTCCAGACTCAAGCGCCTAGAAGTGGTTGGCCGGCCTGAAGGAAACATTTCCAGGCATTCGCTTCACAACTGCTAAAAATTCTTGGAGTAGATCGCGCCGCTCGAACTCTCAACACAGCTGGCACTACGACTTCCACATCGCTGGCAACGGGTTATACACAATGCTGGTGAGTACTTTGAAGGTCAGTAAAGCTTTCAAACACGTATCTATTTTGCACGATCTGTAAATAAATAGTTGCAACTATTGTAGTACCAACTCTCGTATAATCACTCATTCAGATTAATTATTTAAATTCTGTCTCTGTTGATTTGCATGACTTATATTTCGTCCTTCGTAACAGCACACTGAGGAAACAGGGTGGAATATTCAGAAGTGTTGATTGATCAAAGCAATTGGTACTTAGCTGATAAAACTCTTATTCATTGTTTCTCGTGGTTCACGTCTAGGTTTATTCGTTGTCGCTTTCCTGTATAATATTGGTAAAATGTTTGGATTTGCAGGAGTTGACGGGTTTGGTCTTGTTGTATCAGTTCTAATCAAGACAATGAACACGTTGGTAATTCTTGGAATCGTTTCACAATTTTTATATAATATTTTTACCTTGTGGTTCACAGTTACAAAAAGATACTTCCGAGCATTGTTATTTAGACATAATGAGTAACACTCACCCAAGACCACATGTGGTCATACAAAACTTCTCTCGGCAAACTACTCCGTAGCAACTAACTTATTTTACCCACTGATAGTTCAAATGGCTCTAAGCACTATGGGACCTAACATCTGAGGTCATCAGTCCCCTAGACTTAGAACTACTTAAACCTAACTAACCTAAGGACATCACACACATCCATGCCAGACGCAGGATTCGAACCTGCGACCGTAGCAGCAGTGCGGTTCCGGACTGAAGCGCCTAGAACCGCTCGGCGACAGCGGCTGGCCCCAATGATAGTCCATAGATCGTTAAATACGAAGATAACAACACATTGA
Organism: Schistocerca serialis cubense; assembly: GCF_023864345.2. Classification (NCBI taxonomy): domain Eukaryota; kingdom Metazoa; phylum Arthropoda; class Insecta; order Orthoptera; family Acrididae; genus Schistocerca; species Schistocerca serialis. The sequence goes on from NC_064646.1 coordinate 5,409,715, forward strand.
TAAAAGATTATCAAATTTCTCCGTGCTTATATCTATCTCTCTGACATTTACACTGACCAAAATGATCAAGAGAATTCTTTTTATAAGAAAATATTTAAAAAGATATCTCAAAATACATGATAAAACATCTTTCTATAGGATATTACACTTGGTACAAAGAACTTCATATAGTCAGACCAGTTTCATTAGAACAGACAGACTACTTAACGGCGGAAACAACTTGAACTGCAGTGTAGAAGATACGGGCAAATAGGACATCCGAAACTGGACGTCTATCACGGGCGTGAAAAATGGACGAGATGGAGTTCCGAATTGTGCGGTAAAGGGTGAGCCACTTCCTTCGAATTCTTCGTTTTTTATTTATCTCAAAGTGAACTCTCCATCCTACTCTGCAGTGGCAGCACAGTCGGTTGGAACTGTCTCCTGAAAATTCCTCAGAAAAAGCATGACCCCGACTGTCTCCATACCCGCACGCTCCTTCAGATATTTTGCCTGAAATATAACGAATCTGCTGTAGTTGTGAAATTGGTTTAGTGTGTTGGCAACTGAGTACATAAAAGAGAGAAACGCTCTGTAGGCTATTAGACGTACACTGTTCTGCGAAATGTAAGGACGAGCTAAATAAAGCGCAGTAGCATATTGCCGAGGGCCTTCCAGTTCTACACAGAAAACTGGACGTCACACGGCGTGAAACAAACTGTTTCAAATAAATCTGGCTTCATTTGGATTGCGTTACATGCATTGGTCACACACGCCTGTACCATCTGCACATTGTCGATATGTAGGACATAAACCAATGGCTTTAAATATCTTCATAGCCAGAAAGCCAACGAATTCCAATCAGTGGCGAGGCCACATTTCTGGATCTCCTCTACCAATCCATAACCCATGGATAGAAACGTTACGGTGCGCTGCGGCACTGTAGCACGATCCACGGAAAATGAGGTAGCGCTCCGTCGGACATAAACCACAGTCTTTGTCGTCCAGCAAGGGCAACGTTCTACAATGGCGCTGGAAAGCAATAGCGAAGAAATCGATGGCATATAGTGCCTGCCAATCTGTTTGGTAAAGTGCATGGCCTCATGAGTCTGTCGCCGGCGGTACCTACCCACACATAGATACTAAAGCGATTTTGATGCCCCACCCCTAGGACTGCTCGAGGATTTGCATAGCTCACAAGTGCGTGTTGTGGTACTGCACAATTAAACTACAACACTACACCGAATACAATACATTACCAGTCACAAGCAACTGACCCATACCTCAACGGGTATTGGTTTCAAAACATAAAATTATAGGAGCATTTCTTGTTCTTTCGATCAATGATTTCTTGCTGGAATCCGTCACCCTTCGTGTTTTTTTCTTTTGTTTTCTTTTTTTTAAAAGAAAGGTGGTATGGAAAGAGAGCTGGCAGGGGTGCCGGCATAAGGAGGAAAAAATTTGAAGGAGAGCCAACAGCACCTGGTGCTCCCAGGCGGTCACCCATCCAAGTACTAACCGGCCCGGATGTTGCTTAACTTCAGTGATCGGACGAGAACCGGTGTATGCCTTTTGTTTCTTCCTTCTTTTTTCTTTTTCTTCTTATTTGTTTCTTTTTTGTTATTTTTTTATTTATTTATTTTGTCCTTTTTTCTTTTTTCTTTTTCTTATTTTTTTGCTTTTTTAAATTTTTTTTTTCACGTACTCTTCAAGTGGAACCGCATCCTATTACTCAGTTACTTTCTCTCTAACTTTCCTCCTTTATAGGTAGACATATAAGAAAGATAGACAGATACATGGAGACTGGTTATATTTCACCACCTGGCGCTAACTATATATCTAGACTTATCTTTGCTAGAACAACATGTAAGACGCAAGAATAAGATCAATGTACGAATCATCAAAACCCAATTGCGAGACTAAATGTACAATTGAGGGAAATTAAGAGGAGCTCACACACATCTTAGAGTTGTTTTGCATATGCATGATGCAATGCAGCTGAAAAGAAACTGGCAAAATATTCATGGTGTTTTTCGCTGTTTTTGATCTTAGAATATTGTTCCCAAATGTAAGTCAGAAAGGTGAGTCCATCGTGAATTTGCCGATCGATGAGGGCGTAGACAGTATGGCCCAACAACCACACAGCAGTAGTGTGTTTCACACGTGGGAAGTATTTAAAATCCGGTACAATGACACTGTCAACAGAGTCGTGGGCCGGCGTAGTTCGCGTGATGAGAGCCACCATTAACTGGCAAGTCCTCCACACACCGGAAACAGCATGACATTGCAGGCGGTGTTCTCTGGTGTCAAACACGCCACACCTGCCACGGTTGGGGGAGGCGAGAAGCTGAATATCGGCTAAACGCTGACTGGTGGGCAGTGTGTTGTTGACAAGTTTGTACCACAACGCAGACACATCGGAAGGCAGAATACTGTTATTGATATTTGACCACACTTTCTTCCAGTTTACAGTAGATAGGCGAGCTCCCAATTTATTAAGGGGAGGTTGTAAAACTGACTTATGGCCGGGAGAGCAGTGTGCTGACCATATGCACCTCTATATCCACATCCAGTGACGTCTATGCGCTGAGGATGACACGGCTGCCGATCGGTACCGCTGGGTCTTCATGCCCTGTTCGGGAGGAGGCTTTTTCATTTATTTTTTTCGTAGGGAGATAATGGTATGGACAATGCCTTACTTCTATTGACCCAATTACAAAAGTATTTTCTTTTGACAGAAACTAGCGAATCAGGAGCTTTATTTTTAAATCTTAAATTACGGAAGCACTTCATTGCTGCTAATCTTTCGTTGAAGAATATGCATACAATTTTAAATGCCTACCGTCTTCATTGTCTTCATCATCATCATTGACTGTTTGCCACCCACAGGCGTATATTTACCTGCTCTATAATTTCCCATGTATTATGGACTTCTGGTGGGCTCGTCGATGTCCCTCTGGCATGTTTTGCAGTTTATCTACCAATAAGGGCGGCCGCAGAAATTTTTCCAGGAGGGGCCAAGATTCTGAAACTAAAATTTTTGATAAATGTAACGGGAAATGTACGAAATTTGTTGTATCTCTCACGTTCAATAGTTACCCAGCCAACATCTTGCAAGTAAATTACTTTTTATGCTTGCAAGGTAGAGATATTTCATTAGTACATTATTAATAGTCTAGAATATGGATGTCGCTCTCTTGATTTAACGATCTGCAATTGCTTTCTCGTGTCACTAAATTCTGCTTATCGAAGTAGTTAGATAACGAAGCTAGAAAATACGGAAAGTGTTTTCATTCATTTGCCTGTAATGTTAGGTTTACACCGAAAAATTTCAGGTCGATTGAGTAAGCACCCACGAATATGAACGTAATTAAACTGCAAAAATATCACGTAGAACTACTTCAATGTGCTACAGTAGAATACAGTGTACAAACGCTTATTGAACTTTGATGCTATCTAACCACCTTATTTCTTCTTTTTTTCTTTCAGAACTTTACATCCAATCACGTTCAGAGAAGTTTCGTTCCTTTATTGATTTCATATTGTTCAGGGAAACAAACTTCATTTGGTGCAGCATGAAATAAGGTGGAAGCGTGTGCTTTTACAGCTATGTTTATATGATTCAAGGGTAACTCGACAGAATCTGACTACATGACTGTGAGAAAATTCTCAAAGCAACCATCAAATTGGTCGGTAGAAGCGACTTTTAGCACCGAAGGACTGATCCAAGATGGTCTTCATCTGTTCTGTTTGACACGTTATTGTGCATTTATAGCAGTTGGATTTATTCGTAACTCTACACTTCATGTTGCACTGTGTTACGTACGCCTCATTTCCTTTGAGTTGGTGCCAACTGGTCGAGAGAATGTACCACTGATCTTGAAATTTCATAATTTTTTTCCTTCTCTTCTAGCTCACAAAATGGCAGTGCTTCGCGAACACTATTACACTGCTTCTACTACAGTCGCCCTGCCTTCTAAAACTGAATTAGTTCGCAGAAGGCCACGACAGGCCTTTGTTTGTCCTGGGCAAATGGTTAGCTACGACGTAATAACGCTGCAGAGTCAAGGAAGAGCGTGTCCTTATGGAAACTGGTGAGGGACGTCGGTCAGATAAACACCGCTGATATTTATATTGCGCTTCTTTCTGTACCTCCATAAGAGCTATATGACAAAGAAGTCGGGTATTCTGTTCATCTTCAATAGCCCTACATGAAGTTCTACGGTTCTTGAAGTACTATGAAAGCGGAGAAGAAGTACGTGTTAACGCAACATATCTGAACGACCTTTGCTTAGTTGATGACATGACTGTTGGCCTGTACTGAAAATTTACTTCACCACCAAAGAGGAGGACGTAAAGGACGACCGAGCGAGGCGGCGCTGTGGTAAGTATACTGGACGCGCTTTCAATCCCGCGTCCGGCCATCCTAATTTAGGTTTTCCGTGACTTCCCTAAATCGCTCCAGGCAAATACCGGGATGGTTTCTTTGAAAGGGCACGGCCGACTTCTTTCCCCATGCTTCCCTAATCTCATGAGACCGATGACCTCGCTGTCTGGTCTACTCCCCCAAACAAGTCCAAATTAACGGAAGAATATTTTAAGTAAGTTTATTCAATCAGTTACGATAAGATAACAATAATATTCACGATGTTCATAAAAAATTATATAAATTAACATTGGAATGATAGAACCAGATGCTTCAATTTAATATTTAAAGCAGATGAAGGCGATGACTTGATGGATGGTAAAAGAAATAAACAGAAGGATTGACTGTTATCACATGAACTCGTCAAAATCCGCTCCCAAATGTACCAGCAACAGAAAGTATATAATTAGACGTTGTTTTTGTGGTCTTGAGTCCTGAGACTGGTTTGATGCAGCTCTCCATGCTACTCTATCCTGTGCAAGCTTCTTCATCTCCTAGCACCTACTGCAGCCTACATCATTCTGAATCTGCTTAGTGTATTCATCTCTTGGTCTCCCTCTACGATTTTTACCCTCCACGCTGCCCTCCAGTACTAAATTGGTGATCCCTTGATGCCTCAGAACATGTCCTACCAACCGACCCTTCTTCTAGTCAAGTTGTGCTACAAACTCCTCTTATCCCCAATTCTGTTCAATACCTCCTCATTAGTTATGTGATCTACCACTCTAATCTTCAGCATTCTTCTGTAGCACCACATTTCGAAAGCTTCTATTTTCTTCTTGTCTACACTATGTATCGTCCATTTTTCACTTCCATACATAGCTACACTCCATACAAGTACTTTCAGAAACGACTTCCTGACACTTGAATCAATACTCGTTCTTAACAAATTTCTCTTCTTCAGAAACGCTTGCCGGCCGGTGTGGCCGTGCGGTTCTAGGCGCTTCAGTCTGGAACCGCGTGCCCGATACGGTCACAGGTTTGAGTCCTGCCTCGGGCATGGATGTGTGTGATGTCCTTAGGTTAGTTAGGTTTATGTAGTTCTAAGTTCTAGGGGACTGATGACCACAGATGTTAAGTCCCATAGTGCTCAGAGCCATTTTTTTTTTTTTTTCAGAAACGCTTTCCTTGTCATTGCCAGTCTACATCATCTCTACTTCGACCATCATCAGTTATTTAGCTCCCCAAATAGCAAAACTCCTTTACTCCTTTAAGTGTATGGAGGTGGAAAGGAGTAATATAACAGTTCGTTAATCTACACCTTCGGCAAGTTGCCTTATACAGAGAACAGACTGAATCGGAAGATGTGGCTGTAATGATAGTGAAATTGTGATAGTCGGGATACAAAAGCACGTCAGTTGACAGTGAGTGAACCAAAGAAGGTACTTCCAGGACTTCAAGACATAAGGAAAACCATTCTGCAATCTAGCGTACATACTTTTCATTCATCAGAAAATTGTTAAATGTTCCTGTAAATGATTTTTTTAAATTCTCCTGAACCTCAGACTCAGAAATGGCAAATGCAGAGAGAAAAGCAATAGATTTAGAAATAACTACATAACTTTGGGAAATTTAGGCGCCATACTGTTCAGATGAGATTACATCGTTTTCTTGTCGTGATGGCTGTTCCGGTTCGGCGTTGTACTCATGGCGAAGTGATCCTTTGCTGACGTGGAATATAGTTTCTTGAAACCTCTCTAAATTCTAATTTTATCACTATTTATCACATCCGGAATTCTGACGGAAACTGCGTCACTATTATTCGACTTGTTGACGCAGACATGGCATGCTTTGTTTCTGATGGACTGCTCGTATAGATACTCTTCTTATTGAGTCAAAAGCTTTCCCAAAACCTATTATTTTCAAACAAGGCTAGGATTTTTAGTCGTTGTTCCACTGCGTTATTTCTTACGCAAGATACGAATGCTCCATTGCGCAATACTAGCATCATAAGCCAGTTTGCTCATTTGCCTGATTAGAATCTTATGTTTTTCTGTACGTTGTTTGTTTTCATATTGTTGGATATCTCGAAGATTCTGGAAAGAAAATTTAAATGTACTTGAGTCGTGGCGGACTGGCGCCAGCACGCTCGTTGTATCGTTGCGATAGATTTTGGAGGTTATATGTGATCTTTGGATATCTTGTGGCTTTCTCCCGGGTTGGCGGGCTTCAACAGTCGGCCGTTAGCTTTCGAAAGAAAAACACTGAGAGACTTGGGACGTCTCCGGAGAAAGGAGCGTCGACTGCGACTGGGTGTGCCGTTTCAGTGTCATATGCTGCGCAGTTGTATTGGTCGGCAATCCTGTGTTTTGGGGCAGCTCGGAGATCCAAGTTTCGTGATTTCTATCAAGGGAAAAGTCCCTGAAGGAAAGTGGTTGAGCTGCTTGAGCCGCTGAGTAGTGCTGTGTGCAAACATCAAGTCAAAAAAAATGTTTCAAATGGCTCTGAGCACTATGGGACTCAACTGCTGAGGTCATTAGTCCCCTAGAACTTAGAACTAGTTAAACCTAACTAACCTAAGGACATCACAAACATCCATGCCCGAGGCAGGATTCGAACCTGCGACCGTAGCGGTCTTGCGGTTCCAGACTGCAGCGCCTTTAACCGCACGGCCACTTCGGCCGGCAAACATCAAGTAAGTTGGCCTTTAGTTTATGTGGCTGAGCGACATTTTAAGAGCCGTTTCACTCGCTAGATGATTGCGGAACTTACACAACCGTTAATCGAAAAGTACACTCCTGGATATGGAAAAAAGAACACATTGACACCGGTGTGTCAGACCCACCATACTTGCTCCGGACACTGCGAGAGGGCTGTACAAGCAATGATCACACGCACGGCACAGCGGACACACCAGTAACCGCGGTGTTGGCCGTCGAATGGCGCTAGCTGCGCAGCATTTGTGCACCGCCGCCGTCAGTGTCAGCCAGTTTGCCGTGGCATACGGAGCTCCATCGCAGTCTTTAACACTGCTAGCATGCCGTGACAGCGTGGACGTGAACCGTATGTGCAGTTGACGGACTTTGAGCGAGGGCGTATAGTGGGCATGCGGGAGGCCGGGTGGACGTACCGCCGAATTGCTCAACACGTGGGGCGTGAGGTCTCCACAGTACATCGATGTTGTCGCCAGTGGTCGGCGGAAGGTGCACGTGCCCGTCGACCTGGGACCGGACCGCAGCGACGCACGGATGCACGCCAAGACCGTAGGATCCTACGCAGTGCCGTAGGGGACCGCACCGCCACTTCCCAGCAAATTAGGGACACTGTTGCTCCTGGGGTATCGGCGAGGACCATTCGCAACCGTCTCCATGAAGCTGGGCTACGGTCCCGCACACCGTTAGGCCGTCTTCCGCTCACGCCCCAACATCGTGCAGCCCGCCTCCAGTGGTGTCGCGACAGGCGTGAATGGAGGGACGAATGGAGACGTGTCGTCTTCAGCGATGAGAGTCGCTTCTGCCTTGGTGCCAATGATGGTCGTATGCGTGTTCGGCGCCGTGCATGTGAGCGCCACAATCAGGACTGCATACGACCGAGGCACACAGGGCCAACACCCGGCATCATGGTGTGGGGAGCGATCTCCTACACTGGCCGTACACCACTGGTGATCGTCGAGGGGACACTGAATAGTGCACGGTACATCCAAACCGTCATCGAACCCATCGTTCTACCATTCCTAGACCGGCAAGGGAACTTGCTGTTCCAACAGGACAATGCACGTCCGCATGTATCCCGTGCCACCCAACGTGCTCTAGAAGGTGTAAGTCAACTACCCTGGCCAGCAAGATCTCCGGATCTGTCCCCCATTGAGCATGTTTGGGACTGGATGAAGCGTCGTCTCACGCGGTCTGCACGTCCAGCACGAACGCTGGTCCAACTGAGGCGCCAGGTGGAAATGGCATGGCAAGCCGTTCCACAGGACTACATCCAGCATCTCTACGATCGTCTCCATGGGAGAATAGCAGCGTGCATTGCTGCGAAAGGTGGATATACACTGTACTAGTGCCGACATTGTGCATGCTCTGTTGCCTGTGTCTATGTGCCTGTGGTTCTGTCAGTGTGATCATGTGATGTATCTGACCCCAGGAATGTGTCAATAAAGTTTCCCCTTCCTGGGACAATGAATTCACGGTGTTCTTATTTCAATTTCCAGGAGTGTATGTGGATGAGCTCCGTGTGAGCTGGTTAAATGTTGACTTCGCAGTGAAGTCTTAGTTATAACTGTACTGGTTGTTCTCTAATTGATTATTAATGGTATTAAGTGATTGAAAACTGCACCTAAGTAATATTACTATTATAGGTGTACCATCTATAAACGGTTTCAATTTAAAGGTCAGTGATTGCTGTGGACGAAACAATTTGTAGACTGATGCACGTGTGTCTGGTGCAAGGATACTGCCTTGTAATTTTGTGTGTGTTTCAGAGAGTTGCAGTTGTCCTGTGTTTGTCAAAAGCTGCTGTGAGTGCCAACGCCTTGGTGGGGAGTGAGGTGTAACCCGCAACCTAGGTCCTGCTGTGTTAACGAAACCCTGCCACGGCTGGATTGCTTTGGGCGAAAACCCCATACCAAAAGTTTAGTATATCTTTTCTTTCCGTCAATGCGCGTGAACCGCGTTTTGTAATTTGACTGTGATTTTCTAATGTTTAAACAAATGTTTTTTTGGGTTACATAAAGATAGACCTTCGACTAAGTAAACGTTAGCAAACAGAACAGGTGTAAAGTAATTAAATTCTCTCTACCGATTGTGGTGTAATTTTGGGCTAATTGCAGTGATCTGTCTCTGTAGTAATAGACAGTCCACAGTGCTTGTTGAGTCGATGTCACATCTCTATTTAAGTTCCAGTGTGTAGTCACGTAAAATGTAATGTGGGTTTCTTTCATGGCAATCTTTCTTGTTTCTGTTACATGTCCATGTTCTAGTGAATTTCGGTTAACCACGTGAGTTTTAAGTGTTGTTTGGGCCGTGTTGGGCCGTGTAGTAATCAAATGTAGTTAAGTGGCTGGCCACTCTCATAGGGACTGTACTGTCAGTTGCAAACTTTTGTTAATTGTGGCGAAGCCATGGCAATACTTTGTTAGCTAGTTGTTTCTTAACTGATTTCATATGCGTTTTATGGTTATACTTGTTGGGTTCTGATAACTGTCTTGTTTCAACAAGAACTTGTACTAAGTAACTGCTGCAGTGTACTGAAGATTGTGGGGAATTATCTGAAGGAACGTTGCGTTAATAAATTATGTGTAGATCAAAGTATGACTACCAGCCATGATTCGCCATTCCGTTTCCCGTCCTGATAATAGTTCTGGTATGGATTTTGCAAGGTCTTATTAAAGCGGCCACGTACCAGTACTCGTATATACATTTCTATGATTTATGTGTCATTTATGTGTCTCCTTTCTTGTAAAGAAGATTAATTGCAGGATGTCCCAGGTTTGAGGAACTGTCTTCCTCCGCAGACATTCTACAAACAATTTTAAAATTCCTTCAACTGCTTGCAGTGCTACATATTACAGTGAAATAATTAGGTTTAGTTTCATACTCAAGTCACTTTTGTACATGATTACGTTCCTGATAAACACTTAGTCTTATTTTTACCAGTGTTTCTAATTTTCTGTGTCTTCTTGCTATACTTAAAAGTATTTTTCGTAGTTATCTTTCTCAGAGTTTCTCGTTTACAATGAAACATGCTTTTTTGAGTTCTGGACGATATTAATCAGGAAATTGTCCTCAGGCCTATGTTAAAATACTGCCAGTGTAACAGCGGATAGTACCTATGGTCTCTAAAGACCGTGCCGAACTACAACAAAATAGAGTATTATGGCTCGGAAACGTCTTTTCTTCGCCTTCTAAAAGACATCGGTTTAAGTCCAGAAAATGTGAAGATGGAAGTAAATTTGCTGTGGAACCAAGGGATATCATTCGCGAGATGCTTGTGCATTTATTGCATACGGAGGGGAAATGCCTGTGGTTTATGCGGACGAAACCTGGGTTTGGGAACGCAATACGAACAGATATATTTCGAAACTTCCTGGCAGATTGAAACTGTGTGCCGGACCGAGACTCGAACTCGGGACCTTTGCCTTTTGCGGGCAACTGCTCTACCGACTGAGCTACCCAAACACGACTCACGCCCCGTCCTCACAGCTTTACTTCTGCCAGTACCTCGTCTCTTGCGTTCCCGAGTTCGAGTCTCGGTCCGTCACACAGTTCTAATCTGCCAGGAAGTTTCATATCAGCGCACACTCCGCTTTAGAGTGACAATTTCATTCTAGAAACATCCCCCAGGCTGTGGCTAAGCCATGTCTCCGCAATATCCTTTCTTTCAGGAGTACTAGTTCTGCAAGTTTCGCAGGAGAGCTTCTGTAAAGTTGGGAAGGTAGGAGACGAGGTACTGGCAGAAGTAAAGCTGTGAGGACGGGGCGTGAGTCGTGCTTCGGTAGCTCAGTCGGTAGAGCACTTGCCCGCGAAAGGCAAAGGTCCCGAGTTCGCGTCTCGGTTCGGCACACGGTTTTAATCTGCCAGGAAGTTTCATATCAGCGCACACTCCGCTGTAGAGTGAAAATTTCATTCTAGAGATATATTTCGCTTACCTCCAGGGAAATGGTGGCTTGAACAGAACTACAGGTATTCTTGTTTAGTATATGCCGGTGTTTTAGGTGGTAGATACGATGTTGAAGAGCCTGTAACAGCTGCCAATTTAATATTTTTGGCAGACAGGGCATATTATCGGTCCTATCAACGTGAGCTGTCGGGAGAAGAATTGAGGCGGCGGTTTCCAGGTACGCGTATACTGACGAACACGGAGTCTCTCATGACACAATGGCATTTACAGGTGACTCGATACGAGACTGATAAAGCAGTTGTTACCAAAATTAATGTTACAATTTTCTTAACAACTTTATCATTAGTAGTTTGTACGAGGCCCTAAACATTTTCGTGGCATAGGCGGAACAATTTAATATCTCTTACAGTATTTTATTTTTTATCTCGGTATGTTATGTTTTCTAGATAAAATGTGTTCTGTAAGGTTCCATATACTTCGAAAATCTTTATCGTATTTATCATGTCAAATATGTTGCTGTTTGCAGAGCTGAAGTATATATATCCTTCAGTTCTGGAAACAGCCAGAAACAGTCTTCAAGCAATATATATATATATATATATATATATATATATATATATATATATATATATGAGGTGGCGCTCCGTCTGACATAAATCACAGTCGTTGTGTTCCTGCAAGTGTAAAGTTCTCCAATGGCGCTGGAAACTAATAGCGAAGAAATCGGTGGTACACAGCGCCTGCTAATCTGTTTGGTAAAGTGCATGGCCTTATGAGTCTGCCGCCGACGGTACCTGCCCACACATAGATACTAAAGCGATTTTGATGCCCCACCCCTATGACTGCTCGAGGATTTGCATAGCTCACAAGTGCGCGTTGTGGTACTGCACAATTAAACTACAACACTGCACAGAATACAATACGTTACAAGTCACAAGCAAGTGACCCATACCTCAACGGGTATTGGTTTCAAAACATAAAATTATAGGAACATTTCTTGTTCTTTCGATCAATGATTTCTTGCAGGAATCCGTCACCCTTCGTGTTTTTTTATATTTTTTATTTTTTTAAAGGAAGGTGGTATGGAAAGAGGGCTGGCAGGGGCGGCGGCATAAAAAGGAAAAATGTGTAGGGGAGCCAACAGCACCCGGTGCTCCCAGGCGGTCACCCATCCAAGTAATAACCGGGCGATGTTGCTTAACTTCGGTGACCGGATGAGAACCGATGTATATTTTCTTTTGTTTTTTTTCCTTTCTTTTTTCTTCTTATTTGTTACTTTTTTGTTGTTTTTTATTTTTATTTACTTTTTCCTTTTTTATTTTTTCTTATTTCTTATTTTTCTTTATTTTTTTTATTTTTTTAACATACTCTTCAAGTGGAACCGCATTCTGTTACTCAGTTACTCTCTCTCTAACTTTCCTCCTTTTTTTCCTAATGTGAACATATATATATATATATATATATATATATATATATATATATATATATATATATATATATATACTAGTTTATAGGTACACATATAACAAAGATAGACAGATACATGGATACTGGTTATATTTCACCACCTGACGCTAACTATATGTCTAGACTTATTTTTGCTAGCACAGCATGTAAGACGCAAGAATGAGATCAGTGTACGAATCATCAAAACTCAATTGCAAATTATATATATATATATATATATATATATATATATATATATATATGATTCCGAAAAAATATCAGACCCGTCTGTTTTTAGACAATAATGTGATGCAGTATTACGAAAAGAAAATTTTTGCAAGGTGTTATGAAAACAATCAACTCTATAAGAAGTCTTCAAGCAATATATATATATATATATATTGCTTGAATGCTTGAATGAAGCAATATATATATATATATATATATATATATATATATATATATATATATATTGCTTGAAGACTTATAACACCTTGCAAAAATTTTCTTTTCGAAATACTGCATCATATTATTGTCTAAAAACAGACGGGTCTGATATTTTTTCGGAATTATTACTAAGATTTCAAATTAACATTAACTGGCGCCGCTGTAAGACTGTGAGATGACCTTGACTCACCTGGTTCGTGATCACCTCAATAAACTTTGATTGTTTTGATATGAGTCAGATGCGTCAGGGTATGTCCTTACCGTATCAGAGGTCTGATACGGCCAAGGAATGGTGCCAGCAAGGTGTACTGTGTTAACCAATCGCGAGACGTAAGGTAAACAACTGACAGAGTGTCCCATGCAGTTGAGTGACAGACAGATTCGGTAAAAATAAAAGGTCACGGCTCCTGTGGTTGTGCTGCTGCCCAGAAGCTAAGAATGGGCGACATTTGTTACAGTAGCTGTAAGTACACTCAGTTAGGGGTGGTGCTGCCTTTCTACCGCCGTTGGTTCTCTTTGGTCTGCATCTTTGCTAGTACGGCCGAAAGGCATACTTACAACGGTGTGGAATCTACTGAGTCCAGTTCCGAAATGCGAACACGAGGCACGTGGTCACGCTAAAGATATTAAACTGATTTTTATACAGTCTATTAACAGGGGGAGATCGGATGAGGTAACACAAGTCATTTGCAACTTCCTGGCAGATTAAAACTGTGTGTCAGACCGAGCCTCGAACTCGGGACCTTTTCCTTTCGCGAGCAAGTGGTTCAAAATGGCTCTGAGCACTATGGGACTCAACTGCTGAGGTCATTAGTCCCCTAGAACTTAGAACTAGTTAAACCTAACTAACCTAAGGACATCACAAACATCCATGCCCGAGGCAGGATTCGAACCTGCGACCGTAGCGGTCTTGCGGGTGTATTATAGGGGTACAGGAGCACACAACGGTAGCAATTTTAAACGAAATGTTGTGTTCATCAAAGGAAGGCATTGAGTAAAAATTGCACCGTAATTACTTGAGGCTGACGGTAAGAGTAATGCAGTACAGGCAGAGGAACCCTACCAGAGAACGATATCATGACATCAACCTACTTTCCCAACGAATGGTCTTCGCCCTTTTGTGATGTTTCAGTACACAGGTAATGGCAATTCACGGACGAAGCTACGAAAGTTACTGATCTCACATCTGTAGCAATGTATAAGTAGACACAAGTGAGGGCGCTTCAGTTTGAACAAGAGATTGACATTGCTAAAATCAGTGCACGAAACATTGCATCCCAGCATATAACTAGTTCTACCCTTACCTATAAACTTACAAGAAGAGTACCATAAGCGTGTCCATTTGTCAGCGTGCACAGGAGCAAATCCTCGACAACCACTACTCCTCCAGTGTTCTTTTCAGAGATGACTGATCCTTCTCAACAAGAAGGAAAGGTAAGTACAAACAGCATGTCTTATTGGTGCAACGAAAAGCTGCAATGGATTAAACAGGTGGACCATCAACGACAATGGAAAGTGAATCTCTGTTGTGGGATGTTCGGTAGTAAAATTAGTTGCCCTTATGTCATAGATGGCGTCACTTAAACGGCAGAGCATGTGCCAGCTTTCTACCACGAATTTTCCAGAGTGCTCATGTGACATCAGCACGATATATGCCCAGCACATAATGCCTTGCGTGAGCTTTACGTGGGCAGGGAAGGGGGAAAAAGATTGTTGGATTGTGCTTACGACGACAATGTACAGGAGATCGAGTGATCAGGACTTGTGAGTGGGCATCCAGGGCTGCCGATAAATGACAGAACAGGAAATTAGACAAAAAAGAGAATATATTTCAATACATGGAATTTCAAAGGGAGTACCTAGCGTCGGAAGTTACCAGGTTTAGGCCAATCTAAGAGGTCGAACAACTAATTGAAGGGGGCAACCGAAGGGGAGGCGGTTCATGTTAATTGATGTTGGTGGCCTGTCATGGAACGCTGAGCTGGAGGCTCTGCCTCCCAAGAAAAAGGTCTGTTCTACTCGAGGTCCGGATCAAAAGAGGGGCAGGCAGCTGTGTTCTGCACTGCAGAATCCTCCAGAGTTCATGCACGTGACCTACATCCCACGCACGCTATTGGCTAAAACCGACGGCATGAATTCGTTAGCAGTGTCAGCAGAGGTGTCAAGGCGCCTCTTCTCAGCAGTTATAACTGGACAGAAGTGCCTCGGCTCTGAAAGACAGAAAACTTGTGTCACGTAGGCACAGCCGAAATTGCTTTGGGAGAAAACTTGTAAAGGTCTGACTGGGCCTTCGAAATAAATTTTTTAAATCAATTGCCTGGAATAATCCCTGACTAGCTGCCATCTTGTACAGAGCATCTTGTTCTGAAGCGAAGACAGCCTGGAAGATGGACTGTATTGGTGGAACAGTAGACTGGCATGCTCATCTCCTAACTTAACTCCTCTGGATTTCTTTCTCTATGAACACATAGAAGACGTTGTCCATCACGATATCCAGTAGTTCCAGACAACATGCAGGGGTTGCATATAATTTATTTTTGCAGGCGAGACTCGAAGGAGCAATGAATTTTTTCATCATGCGCATGGACCAATGTATTCCTGTCCATGGTCACCAAGAACCTTCGGAAGTTCTACCTCGTTTTGTGCCCACAATTGATTACGGTACTACTTAACGGTATAAAGACTGCCGTTTCTGTTTCTTATTAATGTGATTTGTTTGTGATGTTGTGTTTGCATGAACACGTGGTATGTTCTTGAAAAGGTGTTAGGAGAGGAAATTGATCACCCAAGGCAAAATACAGGATGTTATTTAAAATCAAAGCCAAGCTAGTGCGTTCAGGATTCACGCTCGGATGGTTCCATATGTAGATAGTTTCTGCATCCCAAGGGTCGTGAATCTCGACTTTTTTGGCTGTTATCGATATCGACACTAACAAGATATTGGCCCTGCGTACTCCAAGACTTTCGAGAATGTTTCAAGTTTAAACGTTTTGTGTAATTTCGCATTCGCTACTGTAATTATTAATTTATTTTATTAATTTTGGACTTATATTAACATGCTATGCAAACTGACAAATGTAGATGCGCTGACTTCATTTGCTCCCTCCCATCAGTACTGCGCTTACTGGTAAGATCCGACGGAAGACGCCTGAGAAGAAAACGGCACAGCCGGCCATAGGGCTATTGCTGAAAAGCAAATGTCGAATTTTTCTGTGGAACGTTACAACGGATATTTTATGGCATATCGGAAGCTCATCCCAAACACAGGTAGTCATTTACCGATAATACTTTCCTCTGCAACATTACAGATGCTGCAATTGTCGTACGCACAGAATGACAGGTAATGTTTGTGTGTAAAACGAGCTGTTCGTGAAGGACCTTGCGGTGCTAGCGCTGCCGTGGCGCGGTGGTAGTCGGGCGACCTTAAGCCTGTCGCTGGTAGATGGCAAAGGCGTCATTTTCATAACGCCAGGTGACTCCATCTTCGTCGAGCCTGTCAGCCGAAATATTTTGCTGAGATTTTTGATGGATTACGACTGTAATGTAATTTTGTAATGGTAAAAGATATTTGTTTTATGATATGGTTACAAACTAACAATTTTCGGATTTTTTCCCTTGCTTGTGCTTCTTGCCAGATTTAACGATCCTATGTCAATGTGAAGTACCCTATGCGATTTGGTGAGTAAGTTTGCGATTACGTAAAAATAATCGTGTCTTTTGATAGCACTAGATTAGAAGATTAAGGTTTTTACACTACCAAGGGACCATAGTGAATGATGCGTACTTCTACTTGATACCTCTACCCACTCGCGAGAAAAGGGGTCTTAGCAATCGGACAGACAGACGGAGAAACAAGTAGTCCGATAAAGATTCCGTTTTAGCAATTCGGATACGGAACCTTAAAATGGACATACGGCCTTTTTATCTTCGTAAAGATTCAAGTAACACTACTGGCCATTAAAATTCCTACACCTCGAAGATGAGGGGACTGATGACCAAAGATGTTAAGTCCCATAGTGCTCAGAGCCAGCCTCGAAGATGACGTGCTACAGACGCGAAATTTAACCGACAGGAAGAAGATGCTGTGATATGCAAATGATCAGCTTTTCAGAGCATTCACACAAGGTTGGCGCCGGTGGCGACACCTACAAAGTACTGACATGAGTAAAGTTTCCAATCGATTTCTCACACACAAACAGCAGTTGACCGGCGTAGTTGTGATGCATCGTGTAAAGAGGAGAAATGCATACCATCATGTTTCCGACTTTGATAAAGGTCGGATTGTAGCCTATCGCGATTGCGGTTTATCGCATTGCGACATTGCTGCTCGCATTGGTCGAGATCCAATGACTGTTAGCAGAATATGGAATCGGTGGGTTCAGGAGGGTATTACGGAACGCCGTGCTGGATCCCAACGCCCTCATATCACTAGCAGTCGAGATCAAAGGCATCTTATCCGCATGGCTGTAATAGATCGTGCAGCCACGTCTCGATCCCTGAGTCAACAGGTGCGGACGTTTGCAAGACAACAAACATCTGCACGAACAGTTCGACGACTTTCGCAGCAGCACGGACTGTCAGCTCGGAGACCATGGCTGCGGTTACCCTTGACGCTGCATCACAAACAGGAGCGCCTACGATGCTGTACTCAACGACGAACCTGGGTGAACGAATGGCAAAACATCACTTTTTCGGATGAATCCAGGTTCTATTTACAGCACAATGATGGTCGCTTCCGTGTTTAGTGACATCGCGGTGAACGCACAATGGAAGCGTGTATTCGTCATCGCCATACTGGCGTATCACCCCGTGTGATGGTATGGAATGCCATTGGTTACACGTCTCGGTCACCTCTTGTTCGCATTGACGGCACTTTGAACAGTGGACGTTACATTTCAGATGTGTTACGACCCGTGGCTCTACCCTTCGTTCGATCCCTGCGAAACCTTACATTTCAGCAGGATAATGCACGACCGCATGTTGCAGGTCCTACACGGGCCTTTCTGGATACAGAAAATGTTCGACTGCTGCCCTGGCCAGCACATTCTCCAGATCTCTCACCAATTGAGAAGGTCTGATCAATGGTGGCCGAGCAACTGTCTCGTCACAATACGCCAGTCACTACTGTTCATGAACTGTGGTGTCGTGTTGAAGATGCATGGGCAGCTATACCTGTACATGCCATCCAAGCTCTGTTCGACTCAATGCCCAGGCGTTTCAAGGCCGTCATTACGGCCAGAGGTGGTTGTCCTGGGTACTGATTTCTCAGGATCTATGCACCCAAATTGCGTGAAAATGTAATCACATGTCAGTTCTAGTATAATATATTTGTCCAATGAATACCCATTTATCATCTGCTTCTTGGTGTAGCAATTTTAATGGCCAGTAGTGTACAAGAATGGCAGTTATGTCCCCTTGATATTAAACATTTTCTTATTTACGAAGTTTCAAACATTTCCAGAGTATACATCGTCCAATGAAATTTCAGGTGGTATGATATCGGTGAGACGAGCTTCCACCAAGGGGCAACAGAGCACAGATTTGCTGCAGATATGCATGCAACTGGCAACACATTCGTAGCGACAACACCACGAACGAACCGCAGTGGTTTTATACAATATACACCTGAAGGGGCTCAGGACACTCCTGGTAGAAATATCATGGCAGCAAGTTACTGACTCCGGCAGTTCACCTGAAACGTAATGGAACAATCTGGTAATGCTTGATAATTTTTTTATTTTGCTTCCGGATGTGGCGTTCGCTGTGTTATTCAGTGGCTTGGTAGTTAACTAATTTGTAAATGAAAATGATAATTTTATTTCATTACAGTGAGTAATAACAAAATAATTTTTTGTCCCGGCTAAAGATTTGGTCAAGTTGCTAAAGAAATCCAAGTTAACGTTATGTTAAAGTGTTGACTGTAAGTTGTGTAAGTGTCACTAAATCACAGTTCATACAACAGATTCTATACAACTATTGATTATGATGGAAACAGTTATCTTCAGCAAAATGATCATTAAAACCACCGAATATCAGCCGCGCACAACACTGACGTACATTACCTGAAACAATATTCTTCGCAACTCTTGCGTAATTAATTTCGGCTCCATACACGTGCAAGGAAAAGTTTGTTATATGGATCGTGCTATGAGCATTGTTTTTAAACAACCAATCTGATTCGAGTAATTTTCATTAAAATGAGTTCAGGACCACCGGTGCACATTTATTTCTACACATTTTTATTACTTTTGGCATTGATGTCTGTAGAGTTGCGTAATTTGAATTTGCCGCTGAGATAATTGTTAAGAAGGCGGCACACAATTGATAGTCTTTCTATTGTTAGAGTAAATTTCCTTTTAACAGGATAAGTAACTGAACTAATGCCGATGAAAATTTACTTTTATATGCACTATTTAGACTAATTTTCATCAAGCAAACCTTAGATACTTTCTAAGAAACACAGATAAAAATGCGATACAAATCGCTATCCTAAGTGGCTGTGCTCCTTGCAGCAGAAAGAAATAATTAACACAGGTAATGCTTATTGAGAGAGGAATTAAAGTTACAAATAATTATTCACTCTTATTTGTAATAATAATGAACTCTACTCTCAAGTAATATCTACATCTACATATATACTCCGCAATCCACCATACGGTGCGTGGCGGAGAGTACCTTTTACCACAACTAGCATCTTCTCTCCTTGTTCCACTCCCATACAGGACGAGGGAAAAATGGCTGCCTATATGCCCTAATCTCGCTTATCTTATCTTGTGGTCTTTCCGCAAAATGTAAGTTGGCGGCAGTAAAATTGAACTGCAGTCAGCCCCAAATGCTGGTTTTCTAAATTTCCTCAGTAGCGAATCACGAAAACAAAGCCTCCTTTCCTCCAGAGACTCCCACCCGAGTTCCTGAAGCATTTCCGTAACACTCGCGTGATGATCAAACCTACCAGTAACAAATCTAGCAGCCCGCCTCTGAATTGCATCTATGTCCTCCCTCAATCCGACCTGATAGGGATCCCAAACGCTCGAGCAGTACTCAAGAATAGGACGTATTAGTGTTTTATAAGCGGTCTCCTTTACAGATGAACCACATCTTCCAAAAATTCTCCCAATGAACCGAAGACGACTATCCGCCTTTCCCACAACTGCCATTACATGCTTGTGCCACTTCATATCGCTCTGCAATGTTACGTCGAAATATTTAATCGACGTGACTGTGTCAAGCGCTACACGACTAGTGGAGTATTCAAACATTACAGGATTCTTTTTCCTATTCATCTGCATTAATTTACATTTATCTATATTTAGAGTTAGCTGCCATTCTTTACACCAATCACAAATCCTGTCCAAGTCATCTTGTATCCTCCTACAGTCAGTCAACGACGACACCTTCCCGTACACCAGAGAATCATCAGCAAACAGCCGCACATTGCTATCCACCCTATCCAAAAGATCATTTATGTAGATAGAAAACGACAGCGGTCCTACCATACTTCCCTGGGGCACTCCAGATGATACCCTCACCGCCGATGAACACTCACCATGGAGGACAACGTACTGCGTTCTATTACTTAAGAAATTATTACTATTACTATTACTTAAGAAGTAATTACAATTTTTCACAGACCTCAGTTTGATATGCGTCTTGCGTCCTCAACCTACAAAAGCCAACCAAAAAAAGGTAAAAACAAAGGAAGACAAACGCAGATCATAAAAAAGAATTTACAATTATCATTGTCTTTGTATGATACACATCGATATGTCCAATTACATCATAAAATATTATATAAATAATTGTTTATCATCGTGTTGTTTTATTTCACTGTTTTTCTATATGTCGGATAGATAATGTTTATAACTGTTAGAGGCATAATTTCCTCTCGTCACAATGTAGCTAAAATTTATCTCGAGGATGTTACACGGACATAAAGTTGTTTGGTTAAGGTGGTCAAGATAAATGGGACATCCTCTTTCCTCAAGTTGTTGTGAAGCAGTTAACCAAAATTTTTTGTCTTTACGGTGAGATTCGCTATTTATTATTCAGACGCGCTTGACAATGGGGCACCGACCCGGTAACTAGTTGCAAAGACTCACATATAAACGAAAAAATATGAAATTACAATGCAGCTGGGGAGCAGTAGTTTCCAGAAAAAAGTTGGCCAGTGTGTTGCGAGCACAGGTGTGCGCTGTGAGGGACGCCCCCCTTAAGGACGTTTGCCGCCACTCTCTCTAGCTCTCCTCGCGGGCAGCGTGAGTTGTTTTCGCAGCGCAGGAGACGCGCCCCCACTTGTCATTCAGTATTTACGACCGTCTGAGGCGGCGGCGCGGCGGTCGCTGTGGCCGACCGCGTGGCGCGATCGACCGCGACCGGTCGACCGGTCGACCGGCGGAGTGGCACATCGCCGTCGGAGCTCCTCGGGCTGCCGTATTTCATGCCGCGGCGTGCGGGAAACGAAAATTGAGATGTATTGGGCATGAATACTGCATAATGCCGATCTGAATAAACAAGAAATGAAAGGACGGCGTGGTCCAGAATAAGCAAATAACGGTGAGAGAGAGAGAGAAAGGGTGAGTGGGAGGGGGGGTTTGCGCTGTGCGCTGGGAAGGAGCGGTGGATCGTGGCGAGACAGCGAGGGTTAACTGCCTGCAATAGCTTCTGAGGAGCAGTTCTGCCGGAAGGCAAACACGCCGAGCAGCCGCCACGCGCCAGTTCGCTGTGCCAATAGCTTTCCCAGGCGAGTTCCTGCGGGTTGCGTAAACGTTTACCACACTTCAGCCACGGAAAACTTTGACCGCGGCGCGGGAACTGTTTTCGAGAGCAGCCCCATGACCCTTATCGTTATTTATTCTCTCCCAAAGAGTCTTATTCGCTTTCGTTGTCCCTGGCGTTTTCGGTTTAATGTCCTCTCTTTCAACATTAAGAAAAGAAAGGAAAAAAAGAGGAGTTAAGAACACGTACTCAGACTTAATTCAACAATGTATGCATTACTTTCACAAATCTTGTCAATATTGCTTTGCGATTTCTTCTTAGCCTCGAAAAAAAAAAAAAGGATCATTGATTTAAATTTGAACTTATATAAAACGAAATAAGACTACAAGTTTCCAGAAATGCCCCTCCCCCTCTCCTACACCACCTGTCCTCTCCCCCCCCCCCCCTCCCAGGATAGCGCAAGTGGGTGGTTTAAATATAGAGGACATTTAGATAATCTCGGGAGGTGCAACGTTTTCATTTCATGTTAAATATTATGTATTATGTGGAGCAAATAGCACCTGCATGCAATTTTCACTTCATTATAATTATTTGAAGAGTTGTGTGCCCTAACATAGGCGTGACATAATGCCAATAAGGAGACATGTGACTAGTTTGAAAAACGTCTGTAGTCTACAAATTGGTGAATAGGTCGCTGAGAAAAAAATGATTGACTGAATATAAATGACTTTATTGGTTCAAAAATGGTTCAAATGGCTCTGAGCACTATGGGACTCAACTGCTGAGGTCCTTAGTCCCCTAGAACTTAGAACTAGTTAAACCTAACTAACCTAAGGACATCACAACAAACATCCATGCCCGAGGCAGGATTCGAATCTGCGACCGTAGCGGTCTTGCGGTTCCAGACTGCAACGCCTTTAACCGCACGGCCACTTCGCCCGGCAAATGACTTTATTAATCCAGTACTAAACCTTTCAGCGTTTCCCATCATCAGATATTCTGTCACCTGGAACTGTAAGCAACTAGTAGATGTAGCAGTTACATGTACCATCTCTGTGCTGTCCTGGCCCATCTGCCATGCACAAAGTGTGCTCCCGTCCGTTGCATTTGCAATATGATAACTGTTATGTCCACTAGTGCGAGCAACTACTGCGTCTGCCAGTTGCTCACTGTTCTGGGATATCTGATGATGCCAAATGCCGAAATGCGTATTACTGGATTGATAAAGTCATTTTGCATTCAGTCAATTACCTTTCCCTCACCGACCTATTCAGCAGTTTGCAGACTACATGTACAGTGGTGTGCTTGCTGCTTTATTACTTAACCAGGTCTGCAGAGCACCGCAAGTAAATTGCTAGTGCAGCGGAACTTGTAAGCTGCCTGATCGTTTGGTCGTTCTAAAAATTGTCCGTTGGTCCATTGACATTTCCGCACATTGTTCACTCTCACAAATTAAAACGTGGTTTGGCTCCATCAAAAACTGTGACTGCTCAGCGCCGAAAATTTTCCACCAGATTCCACTCAGCCCCATTCAAACTGCTGTCGCCTCTGCTAAGAAATTTGCGAGATATTATTTTGTCACCCTGCTGTGTGTGATCCCAAAGATAATCGTGTCTATGCCATCTAGCGGTGATAGGCATAAGGCCACTCATCAACACCACCACACAGCACTAGCCTTACAGTTCCTTTCCGATCTCCTCATTCTACATACATACATTCCATGACAATATATGCCTATCACATGGAAGTAGTAGGGATATGAGGCTCTGAGCACAATTTTGATATGAAACTGATATGCAAATTAATTAAACTGATCAATTAATTACCCTTCCCCAACCATCCCCACCCCCACTCACCCAGATGACATCATGAGTTTTCCCCAGCCTGCAGATAGGCTCTACCCCCTCCCCAACCTGACTTGTGGGAATTCCTAATTCGAGCAGGAGTTTCGAATTTCGGCAGAATTTCAAAAATGGCAGAGTTTATTTGTCCCAGTTAGGTGCTGACATCCCACATCCTACCTTTCCTCAGCTTGCACATAGGCCCCACCCCCTCTCCATCCCCCACTTATTGGTGGGAATTTCTAGTTCTGGCAGGAGTTTCGTATTTCGGCAGTAATTTCAAAAATGGCAGAGTTTATTTGTCCCAGTTAAGTGCTGACATCTCACATTCTACCCCCTACCCCTCCACCCTCCGCCTGGGAATTGGAGGGAAATTCAAAATAGCTGTCCCATTTCTGGGACTTTAACCCTCACCCTTCTGGACAGAAAGCCCAACAGCACCCCACAACGCATGGAAACTGCCCAGATGCATGAGAGGAAGGTTAGGTTAGTGTACTTTATTTAATTTGGTTGGGAAATTGAAGTAAAGATCGGTCTTCATTACGTAATTAATCATAAAGATCGGTCCTAATAACACAACTATACGCATAGCGCTACACAAGGAGTGCCTAAAATCGGTATACAGCTCAAGAATTGTCGATGCCATACAACTGGTGTAATCCCACTGGGAAAAAATTTCAGAATACCATTCGAAAATAGTGGAAGACGAGCTCAAACTCTACCCCTCACCTACAAGCTGAAGAGAAAAAAAGGATGGAGTAGGATGAACTATTTTTTTTTCTTTTTTTTTAATGGGAAATATACTCAACCGATGGGATGGTCGTGTTGGACAGAGAGGAGTTTAATAAGTATATTACCTGTAAACATACAGGCTGGAGGCTCAGGTAATCGAAGCCAATACATGCTACCACGACAGATGGGAAATGCTTCACTGTTCTAATTACACATAGAAATTGTGAAAAATACCATCACTCGTAATCAATGGATCATAATGGAGCACACGTATTGGGGAAAGATGCTGTCCCAAAAAATTGCAGAGAGGGTGGCAGCTGAATGCACATTCTCCTTGATGGACAGTCAGGAATTAGCGAAATCATAGGCGCTCCTCCCTTCCCTCATACCTCCACCTCCCTCCTTCCCTCCATCCCTCCACAGGTCTTTTCAAATGGCCAGCTGCTACCACTTCCATGCACTGCACCCTGCTTTGCGGCCTACCACTATCCCCTTGGCAGACGAGCTTGTGGTCACTGGCCACCTTGTGGCGACAGTCCAAGGATCGGCCCTTTGCCAACACAAAAGGTTGTGAAACCCGCTAAACAATATTAGATACATGAGGGCAACCCCAAGTGCACTTTTTTTGTTTGTCTAAAATGTAGCGATACCACCACACCCCACATGCTGCCCCCTGGTCAGTGCACAGGTGCGTCGGAGACCTCACACACTCTGGACCATCCCCACACCACCTGCTCAAGTGCACTCCGTTCTGAATGTGGAAACACTTCACTGTAAGAATTGCGTTTGACGTCAATGCATATCTTATAATCGAGTATGTATTAAAAAAAAACACAATAGCGATGATTATAAATGCCCTCTTTCCACAAAAATAGGCAAAGTCCACTTTCTTTTAGTTTTATGACCAATATTGGTATAGTTTTTACGTTCAATGCAGGATACAGTGCACATCTCATTATTTTATGACATCCAATGAAGTGAAAAAGAAACTACAGCGCCACCGCTATTACAGATGACCATGCTGCTGAGGGCTATACATGTGTAAACCCTATATACCTATGTATATACATGCATATTCCTGTGTAAAATATGGAAAAAGACTTCCACTATTTTGCTGTGAAAATTACTGATCACTCCAGAATTGCATCATTGTGTGGAAACCATAAGGGTAAAGAAAATGCGAGAATTTAAACTTCAAAGAAAAAACATCTGTATTAAGTAATTTCTCTCAGCTTGATGGACAAATTATATGACCTAAGAGTGTCTCTCGCATTCAAATCAGTGCGTGTAAATAAACTGTCACACATGTGTGTATTAAAAATATTTCAGTCATGTGAAACAACATCACAGAATACAGATTTCCACGCCATTTGCTCACATGTCGGAAAAAACACAATCATTTTACATATAATTCAAGAGGACATTGCTGTTTTGTACTGTATGGCAGGTCCCATTTTATCAAGGCAATGCTGTATCACACTGGCGTTTACGAAACAAATCGTGAGAGTTTGTCTTGTAATACAACTTCCAATAAGATTTTACTGTGTCTCTCTCTCTCTCTTCCAACACATCAAGTACAAATACTGTCTGTGTGCTTACATTTGAAATTTTTTGATCCATACCTCCCCTCTACTAACCTGTATATGACATTTCTTTCATCTAGCAGACAATGTGTTGCCGTAGCAACACATTCTTGCATTCTAGTTTTGTAAGCAATTTTTATCATCACAGCCTGTTTCACACAAGCTACACACATTATGGAAGTAACACCATCATTTCTAAGTTCCACGGCAAACTATAATGCAAGAGATGTTTATTTTATAATTAGAGGTTATAAACTACGAAGTATACGTTATTTGTGGTAACACCTATTTTTAAACACAGTCATGAAGATAATAATAAAAACAGTCGTGATTCCATCAGAAGAGATACAGCTGATTTCCATTAGTTTTATCAGCAAAATTGGTGTAGTTTTGAGAGAACTATCTACATCCAGTTATACCATTACTTGTAATAGAACCTCCTATAAGAATCTACCATGTCTCTCTCTTCTGATATATTAAAAAACAAATAACATATGCATGTTGACATAGAGTAAATTACGTATAAACATATAACCCCATTGGAGCTGCTGGCCAGCAGTTGAAGTCACTTTCACAGACCTGTTGTATAGTTTTGTTGATTGTACTGGAGGAAGACCATATCAACAGGTTATCAATCACAAGAGAGAGTTTCTGTTTTGTCGTTTTATAAGCAGTTTAATACATTGTTTTCTCAGCTGTAACATATCCAAGCAGTGTATGAGTACATCTTTGTACACCGCCATACAGTTCCTTTTTTACTATGATGTCGGGTTCTGTGTTGGGTGCTAAACTGACATTAACACATTTCGATCCATTGGCTCTCATAAAAAGCTGAACATCGCACGGTGTAAACTACGCAGGTCCTGAACACACAGGTTTTTAGAAATGAAACACAGAGCGATGTTTCTCACTGTCAAGAACGTGTATGACATCGCAACATATGGAAACTGGAAGAGTTTGCTGCAATTTAGAGCGTTTCCAATAGATATCCAAAGGTGATGTCTTATACAGTTAATCTCATCTTCCACAGAGGTCCGCCCCCGATAGCTGAGTGGTCAGCACGACAATGTGTCAATCCTAAGGGCCCGGGCTTGATTCCTGGCTGTGTCGGAGATTTTCTCCGCTCAGGGACTGGGTGTAGTGTTGTCCTAATCATCATTATTTGGTCCCCATCGACGCACAAGTCGCCGAAGTGGCGTCAAATAGAAAGACTTGCACCCGACAAACAGTCTACCCGACGGGAGGCCCTAGTCACACGACATTTATTTACTGATCTTCCACAGTAATGGCGTAGCAGCTGTCTTGGTGTTCCATTTTGAACAGCAGTGTTTCCTCATTTTTCTGCCATGTACATGATTACTGTTCGAGTGTTGAGCATGGTCAGAACGTGCTGTTCACAATGTGATCAAGGTAGTTGAAATAAAAAGAGTAACTCTTATCACACTGGCGTAAAAAGGAAAGAAAGAAAGAACATGTAGAAGGCATCTCAGCAAATGGAAGTAGGACAAGTCTGCAACAGTGATGACCTCTATATTTAATTCCATACCCCACAGCGGCAAGTAGCTGATATCCTTTGTTCCCCAAGACTCTCTCCATCTTAACCAAGTGGTGTCAGTCAGTCATTATGTGGCAATCAGGGCACTTTTGGACAGATAGGATGGGAAAGACACCATTGACGTGGGATGATGTACTGTAATACTGACCTCAGTTGATAGTGCAATCAATTCTAGTAATTTTACCAACTGTGACATAATTTCAGCACCAACCAATGACCAGCAGATTGGTTCCCAATTTCTGTATCATCACTAAATCACCCCTCCACTACTTTCCAAGTACCATATACTAGATTGTAAATGAAGGTATATGATGTTGCAGTATGTCCATTCAGTCATATACGCCAAACTATACCAGACAGCCTCCTATACTGACGCAATTAGGTTAGCTATGTATTTCCAGCACATCGAACATAGTGCAGTATTTACGATTACAGCTGACCACCTTTCCCTCTTTAAATGGGTGTGACAGAGTAGGATCCATAGGATAAAGTCAGAGATTGACAGATCCCTCCCACATTGTCCTTGACAAATCCTCCCTGCTGCACAGTCGCCAATTTAATCTGCAGCTGACCAAAAGTATGAGGGTCCTGCGCCCACTACATTCCACGTATTTTGAGGGAACAGCCCGAGCTGTACCCATAATTACTGCTCAGTGAAGAGAGTTCCAAAGCAGTATTACCCATGCCACCTATCAAAATGCACATGATCTCTTCAGTTGTGTGTATGTTGAAGAGGGTAGCATCTTTTATCAGTGTATAGTAGATTCAAATGGTTCAAATGGCTCTAAGCACATGGGACTTAACATCTGAGGTCATCAGTCCCCTAGAATTAGAACTACTTAAACCTAACTAACCTAAGTACATCACACACGTCCATGCCCAGGGCAGGATTCGAACCAGCGACCGTAGCAGCAGAGCGGTTCCGGACTGAAGCGCCTAGAAGTGCTCGGCCACAGCGGCTGGCGAGTGTATAGTAGAAATGAGAGTGTTGCGTTGATATAACAGAACAGTTAAGAAGAAACATGTGGTTTATACATGTTGGAGCTCCAGACAGATGGAGTTTGGAACATTTCACGTAAATCAACTATACTATCAATTCTGAAGCATTATTCCACTGTCAGGTGTTAGAATCAGGGAGCACCGGCATGAGAGAAATGATCACAGAGTATAAACACACACTCCTATGGTTACACAGTTTTTCGTCTAAGAATGCTGTATTGTTGAACCCATATGGTTTCTGGAGTATAAGTCGTGTGGAATGCAACACACTTAATACACTAATGCAGGATACATTTGTCCAACATCAAACATACAACCAACCCGCGTATTTCCTTCTCCAGTCACTGTAGTGACAAAATTCAAAATGACGAAACTACACTCACTATTGTGACAGACTACTTCCTTCTGCACTATTCCGGTGTTCTAGGAAAGCACTGTCAGCGTATTTGCTCCACTCGAGCTGCTTATAAACCAATTAGAATGAAGTCAGGAGACTGCTGTCCTTTCTCTTATGAAATTAACCTCAGTCACATTTCCCATGTCAGTGGTGCTTATGATTAGTAGTAGTATCTGTTTTTACAATGCAGAGATATCTCACTAAGAAATGGAGCATTGAAAGAGTGACATGAATATTTCCGATAGCTGATACATTGAGGCGTCACCTACGCCCTGCTGCAAGAAAATACACATGAAGAAGCAGCAACTTCTTACGAGAGGGTAACCACCACAATCAGTAGCCAGAGAAGAAGTACAGTCTTACTGCTGTTTACAGTAACTTCATCACAGGTCCTGTAGCATTCCTCTTGTACAAACAAGTTCTGGTCTGATGTTAGGTAGTTTTGCTCGTGTGTAGGATGTTGCAGCAAATCGACAAGCGCCGGCAGGAAGATGAAGAACGCAAGAGCAGAGAGGGCTGTGAGATGGCATCAACCAATAGCACTCTGACTAGGAAATCACCACAACAGCAGCGGCCTCTACCCAAAGAGATTAAGAGCGCAGCTCCTGCCATCCTCGGCCGGGCAGCACTAGCAGACCTGGACAGTAGTAGACGGGCACTAGCAGAGCCACTAGCAGAGAGGCCTAGAAGAGCAGCCATACTAAAGATAGCAGTGACTCACGACCGAGTGGAATAACTTCCTTGGACACTGTATATAGCGAAAGACATTGATTGTTTGCATGTCGCCCGTCGCTTGTGACATTTTAAACCCAAGTTAAGTACTGTGAATCTACTTTATGGTAATAAAAACCATTAATGTGATTTGCTTGAACTGTCGTAAAGCTATCCGAGAAAGCGGCATCCTTTGGGCACCCTATAAGAGACAAGCGGGCAGGACACAACATAGGATAAGATAGCAATTTCGTCCAAACACCACATATCTCGATTACATCGCCCACACCCAATTAATGATGATATATGTGGGATTCGTCATCTCTCCTATAGAACGCTCTAAGGAATGGCTTAAGTCTGGTAAATGCATTGATTCTTCTCCTTAACGCGTAAGGAATAACATTGCTTGTGAGAACCAACCGTAATTTGGCAATATGTATATTCAACTGCGTGTGTCTAGAACACACTTATGGGTTGGGATACATATGTTTTGCCTGCTTTAATATAGCGCATCTGTGTTATTCTTATGTCGCCTTTGTTGAAGTATATGTTACGAAAACCGGTGTTTTCAGGGGGCAGGGAAGAGCTAAAACTGAATGCAGCCAGAGCATAATTTTTACGCTTTTCTCTGTCTTGAGTGTCCACGTACCCCCTACCTGCCTCAATTGCCCGTATTTCATGCTAATTTATCTCCTAAGAATTTCCCTCTTCCCAATTACCTACATGCATACATTCTGGATAGGAAGTTCATGAAATGTATGGTGATACTCGCCTCGTACTTATGTGAGACTCAACGAGAGGTGCAGACTGGAAACTCGTATACTGCAAAGAAATCCATGTACTGCTATGACACACCAAAGAGCTTGTGTCCAGAATGGTGTAGTGATGCATGTAACGGAAACTTATTGTTTGGCACAGTTCTACGTGTTCATGTGCCTTCCACTTTACTGTGTAGGGACCTGCAACACGAAACTGACATATGTAATAGTTCATTTCTGCTGCTGCCTTGATATTTCTTTCCTATATGTATATACTCTTACTTCTTACCAGATGAGCTTCGCTACTTTGTTTACATCTTCCAGCTCTCTTACATCCCAATAGCCATGTCAGGACATCTACAAACTGTAGATTTCGGGTAATTGTTTGTCCTAGTAATAAGGTATTCGTTAGTTGACAGTGTGCTGACTGCACTTAGCATCCTGGAACGTGAGAGGTTTCCCTCCCCAGACGTACAGACTGCGTATCCCTGGCAATGTAATTTATAAACAGACAGTAAGTCATGCATTTGAAGCGTAACCATCTGCCGTTGACAACTCTACACACATACATATAGAGACTGTGCATGGATATTACCAAGTGCGAAGTCTGGATTTCAACAGCTTGTACCTAATTTTCGATAGTGCTACAGCCCCGCAAACAGCGAAAACTCTTCGAAAAGCGATTCTATAGAGGATGTTAACACATTGAAATTCACCCTGCTGGAGAGCGTAACATCTTCAATGCCAGTCATATTACCAATATTTCGTAACAATATTGTCTAGATTCTCCAGCAATAACAAGAAACCAACGCATCTTGCTGCGCATATCACACCTCCTTTTATACTCTTAAAGGTCCATGATGATGGCACATGATCATCCCAATTCCACTTATTTGTGTGCTAGATGTCTATTGGATGTAGGAAGACAGTCCTTAGTGAGTATTAGTCTTATGTACAAGACAGAACAGCACAGTAGTCAGAAGGTATAGTATAGCAGAATTGTAGTATTGAGTAATGTCTTTCGATGTCTATTCTACCTCTCTAACCTAGTTCGAGCGTGATTCACGTGTCTGTGAATGTTGAGGTGGTATGATACAGTTGTTGGTCATCCACAACATATCAGCTGGTGCTGGATCCAACATCCATTGCAAGCGAAATTGCTATTGTACAGATTGTTGGGTTTGCTTCAACATGTTGCAGTAAAGCCTCTTCCAATTAGGATGATCGGCCCTTTCCTTGGAGCTGATGGTGAACGGACCATTTTGTCATAGCTATTGCGTAATTGTGGCGAAAAGGGTATGCAGTGGAGTCGAATGTGTGCATAATGACCTTATAAAGGCGACCGTGATCTTTGCTATACAAAAAGATGACGTCGGTGTACTCTGCAAACCTGTACCCAACCATGTTGCTCTGAAACTCACAGACCTGTAAACGAGGCTCGAACCAGGTCAGAGAGGTAGGACAGACGTCAAATAACATCAGCCAACACGACAACAACACCCCCCACTATGACTACCCTGTTGCAGATCTACATTGATTCCTATTAAAAATATTACGTACTCCCTCGCCTCTAAAACTCCTAGCTGTATGTAATGGCAGTTTCCAAACACCTTGCATACAGAATGAAGTCTGTGTAAAATGACAGGAGCGCTAGTCCTTGTTACATTTGTCCAGGTTTTCTTCAATGTCTCGTTTCCATTTGACTTCCTCATGTTCATTGCACAGTGAAATGTGACTCTGCTTTTACTGAGGCGGTTTCTAAAAACAAGCTAAGGGGACCGGGAAATCATATAACCATATCCGCATCAGCAAGGTGGATTCGATCCAGGGCAGGCACGCCGCCTCTCCCCTCCCCAACCCCCACCCCTCCCCCGCGCGTCATGAAAGCGGACACTTTAATGCGCTTTGCCGTCTGAGTTGGAAGTTAGCCAGCAGCTAAGTAGAAAGATCTTCACATCATTGTCAGCAATTAACATTACGATGCGACTCTTCATGAACTTACAGAGTGGGGCGATGCAGTGACCTGACAATGCTCTCCAGAGGACCAAGGTTCAAATTGTCATCCGGCCATCAAGATTTGCGTTGTACTTGATTTCCGTAAATCACTTATTGCAAAGTTTAGGAAAGTTACATTGATTAATACTGGCCCAAAGTACTTCCACATTTCTCGATTCTTCCCCTGTCCGAGCCTCGGCTTTCTCTGTAATGACTTCTTACTCGAGATTACCTCATACTCTTCCCTTCATTGTTTTCATCGGGCCATTGCTTAAGCTGCAGTCACTTTGTGAACATGTTTCTCAAATTCAGGAGACAGTAGTGAGTTTCTTTAAATCGTGTGTGTCTACCAATGATTGAATCAAGCTGAAAGTTAATAACGTTTCTATAACTATTGGACTGATGCATAAGTTCGTATCGTTTTTGAATAAATAATAAACACCAAAGATACACCTAACAGAACTTCAGTCATCAATAACATATTTCCCTTCACTATTTAGAACATTCTGCCAAGGCTGGGGTACCTATTCGATTCCACGACTGTAGAAACCAGAAGGTTTTGAGGCGAAGAGCGCGTTTTCATTCCTATAAGAAGCTCTCTGAAGATTGTTCAGTAGAGAGCGGAAAAGACGAAAATCCGAGGGCACAAGATCAGGTGAATAAGGTGGGTGAGGAATGACTTCCCAACGCAACTCGAGACAGCGTTTTATGTCAATCTAGCAGAATGCGGGTGGGCTTTATCGCGCAGTGGTATCACTGCATGCACTCTTTATGGTCGTTGTTCCTGGTTTTGTTCTATAAGACGTCGCAGTTTTTGACAACAAATTTCAGCATTGATGTTTACACCTCAGGGAAGCAATTCGTAGAGCACCACATCGTCGCTGTTCGAAAGGATGCACAAGATTATCTTTTGTGGATGTGCGCAGATCTTTGTGTGCAGAACTGCTGCTTTGTTTGGGCTGAACAGTTCCATTTCATTTCATTTCAGCAGGAAGACACCATTTCTTATCACCGGTAACAGTTAAGAATAGGAGTGGTCGGATTTGTTCACGAGCCAACTGATCTTGAGCCAGAAGAGATGCACATGTTGGCGCCCACTGATTTTCGTGATTTTGGCTTAGGGTATGTGGTCCCCATACACCCAACTTTTGAATATTCCCCATTGCATACTGTGCTGTCACCGCCAGACACCACACTTGCTAGGTGGTAGCCTTTAAATCAGCCGCGGTCCGCTAGTATACGTCGGACCCGCGTGTCGCCACTGTCAGTGATAGCAGACCGAGCGCCGCCACACGGCAGGTCTAGAGAGAATTACTAGGACTCGTCCCAGTTGTACAGCCGACTTTGCTAGCGACGCCACACTGACAAATACGCTCTCATTTGCCGAGACGATAGTTAGCATAGCCTTCAGCTAAGTCAATTGCTACGACCTAGCAAGGCGCCATCACCAAGTTATATTGAGATGATAATACTGTATCAACAACACCAATGTTCACCAATTGTGGATTAACGTTAAGTATTCCAGCAGCTACGTAATTTTCTTTGTAGCATTCATTACGTATCCTGTTTCAGACCTCACGCCAGCCTGCGTGAGCTTAACGCATGCCTTTCGGCTTCCTCTCGTTGTGACTTGGCTGTCTTGCTAAGTCACAACACATACAAATGTCGCACGGCGGTGTAATCATCACAGTTCAACACAGGTGCCAGTTCTCGAGTGCGAGGAGATGGATCATTGAGGATTAATACGTTTAAACGATCTTCATCAAACCCCGAAGTTCTTTCTGAATGCAGAGGGTCACTAATGCCAGCAGATACCTCTTCAAATGTGAAAACCATTTTTTTGTCTTTCTCTGTCTACTAGCACTATTCCCACACACGTCATAAATGTTACTGACTGCCTCCGCTGCTGGCACCCCCTCCCCTCCCTCCCCCGCTGAACTCAAATAGAAGAAATTGTCGGAAATGTTTCAATTTCTCCCCTTGGCTCTCCATTTTCTACATCCACAGCTTCATTCTCTATCACCAAATGACAAAATGTAAACTCAAATAGCAACAATGAGCTACAAATAAAAAATGACAATCGATAGATAAACCGATGGCAGCAGGATTACCAACATGCAAAACAAGAACGCTACGAATTTACGTACCAACCTAGTATCACTAAAATGCGCAACAACAGTAATTAGCAGTCACGAAACGGAAATTTACTAACGCGTCACGCCGGAGAAACGAGGCTGTCCCTTAACAGAGAACGGATGTGAGGAGCTGCACAATCGCTTGTTCCCAAATTACGAGGGTCTGCTTCGGCAGCCACTGTACCACGGCCGCCAGTCATTTGTCTTGAGCAGCCCAAGTTCGCCCGGGGCGGCTCTGCGCATGCGCATGAGCGTCAGCCCTCTCGGTGACAAACGACGGTCGTGGGCGGTAATCCCGCCTATCGCTCACAAACACCGAAATACGCCGTCCATTATGCACAACGCGCCACCAGTTTCATTACGTAGCGCAGCGTCGAGAATGAGGTCACTGGCTACGTGTCTACGACCCCAGAAAATACACAATAAGCAGCTCACAAGTAGAACTACTGGACGCCCTTCGACAGCGAGGAAGCAATGTTAATCCCCAAAAGTGTCCTTTACTCTCGGCCATCAAACTGCTCCTGACGAGTTTTAGAACGAACACAGCCACAATATGAGAAGCAAAAAGAGTTTCTATATAGAAAATACTTAACTGTCGGGCACAGTCATTGGCAATGTGGTAATCACAGGGATGAAACTGACTCACTGTATGTATTGTGTGGGTGCAAACTTCCCTTCCGTTTTCGTTTTCCAAATTTTGGTTCAAATAGCTCTGAGCACTATGGG
The DNA here is from genome assembly GCF_023864345.2 of Schistocerca serialis cubense. NCBI lineage: Eukaryota > Metazoa > Arthropoda > Insecta > Orthoptera > Acrididae > Schistocerca > Schistocerca serialis. The sequence goes on from NC_064646.1 coordinate 5,444,718, forward strand.
GTTTAATATGTAAGGTCATCAGTCCCATAGAACTTAGAACTACTTGAAGCTAACTAACCTAAGGACATCACACACATCCATGCTCGAGGCAGGGTTCGAATCTGCGACCGTAGCGGTCTCGCGGTTCCAGACTGAAGCGCCCAGAACGGCTCGGCCACAGAGGCCGGCTTTCGTTTTCCATGTTAGCATTTCGGTTTCTACGCAGTTATTTATTATTTGTGGTTCCCTGTTGCTATTTGAGTGTATATATTGTTATTTGGAGATGTTGGGTGGAGCTGTCAACGCTAGTGAATGGAGTGCGAAGTGGGGAAATCGAAACCCTCCCGATACATTCTTCTCCTTTTTTTTTTCCAATAGAGGGACGACAACAGCAGAGGCAATCAGAAACATCTGCACCGTGTGTGGGGATAATGCCATTAGACACAGTACGCCAAGAAAATAGTTTTTCTTCATTTTGAGGATACCTTTTTGACATTAGTGACTGTGTGACTTTGTATGCAATGGGGAAGGTTGAAAAGTAGGGTGTATAGTTACTGCATGCTCTAAAGCAAAATCACAGCAAACAGTGGGTGACCATATTTGATTGGGTCGTGAACAACGTCGAGCATTCCCATTGTGTATAGTTACTGTTGATGAGAAATGGTGTTTTTATGCTAACATAAGGAAAAGAAATGAACGGTTTACCTCAAACAAAGCAAAAACTCGCTTTATAAACACCTGTGCGCATCCAAAAAAGCTAATGTTACGCATTTGGTGGAACAGCGATGTTGTGGTTGTACTACGAATTGCTTTCCCGAGGTGTAAGCAATACTGCCGCCATTTATTATCAACAACTGGTACGTCTTTCAGACACAGTCCAAGAACAACGACCAGGAACACAGCTTGAAGTAATACTACTACACGATAACACACGCCCACATTCTGCTAGAGTGACAAAGCACAGTACAGGAGTTCGGCTGGGATGTCTTTCAGCACCAACCTGATTCACCTAACCTTGTGCCCTCAGACTTTCACCTTTTTGCTCTTTATGGAACAATCTTGAAGTAACTTCCTTTCCGGATGAAAATACGCTCCGAAAATGACGAGTTCTTCGCCTCAAATCACGTGATTTCTATAGTCGCGGAATCCAAAATACACCCCAGCGTTGGCAGACTGTTGTAAATAGTGAGGGAGAATATATTATTGATGACCAAAGTCTCTCTTATGTGTATCTGTTGTGTTTATTAAACTTAAAAAAAAATACACTACGAACTGAGGCACCAAACAAGTATATTATTACCCGGGGATAGTCAATGCTGACTTCGGATGTCTCCTCTGAAATTATTGATTCTGTTGGATAATAACATATTTCCAAAACAGGAATTCACTGTGCGTCTCCAGTTCCACTAAAATGTCGTCCTTCCCAAAATATCCATGCAGACCATGAATCAAAAGCTACAGCCATACCGCTGAGACGTGCTTAGGGAAAGGTCCTCAATATTTTACTACCATCCCGTTCCATTCAGGTGTGAAGCGTTCGAATAATTGTTTGCTTAAATGGCGGTGTGCAGAGTGTAACTGTATTTGCCAACACCGTCTTTTATGTAATCGATGTGTAGAGAGCTGTGGAATACATATGCTTCAATCCTGATTTTCGAAATTTCTAATTAGGCCTCGGTGGGGTAGTTCTTTTCAATTCTGAAATCGCTTCAAGTACTGATTTTTCAGCATGCCCGTTTCGTTATTCTGAGAGTGTTTTCCTTTGTATGTGACCAATAGACCTTGTTAGTTCTATCTCATTCGAGCCTCACAAATTTTAATAATATTCCATTGTGGGTTTCACAAATATTTTGTAAGCAATTACGTTTGTAGTTTTACTACATTTTCCCCATTTTCTTACCACTGAAATGAAGTCTGCTGTCTGCTTTATCTACGATTGAGCTTGTGTGACCATTCCGTTCAAATCCGAAAAATGTGTTACTTCTAAGTGCCTTCACAAGGTGATTGATTCACTTGTGACTCACTGGTATCGTATTCATAAAATATTACGAACCTGCATCTTGTGAGGTATACGGTTTTATTCTAAGCCCCCGTTCAGCATTACTTTCTCGTATTCTTTTCTCGCTAATTCGCTGCAGTACGTGTTCATTATCCGATCTATGCGCTTTATCTGAAACATTCCTTTAAAACAACACGTTTCAAAAGTCTCTATTCTCTTCCTCTCTTTAACGTTTAACTTCCACATTTCTTAACTTGTACATTTCTAGATTGGTGAATTCGTAGTGTCTGAGAATATGTCTTATCAACCGATCCCTTCTTTCAGTCACGTTGTGCCACAAATTTCTTGTTTCCAAATTTCTCTTCGGTACCTCCTCATTAGTTGCGTGATCGACTCATCTAATATTGAACATTGTTCTGTAGCACCACATATCGAAAGCGTCTATTCTCCTTTTGTCTAAACTGTTTACCGTCTATGTTTCACCTCCATACAAGGCTTCACTACAGACAAATACCTTCAGAAAACACTTCCTATCACTCAAATTATATCCGATTGTAACAAATTTCTATTTTTCAGAGAAGCTTGCTTGCCATTGCTAAGTTGCTAGTCTGTATTTTATATTCCCTTTGCTTCGGCTATCGTCAGTTATTTTGCTGCCAAAATATGAAAACTCTTCTACTACTTAAAGTGTCTCGATTCCTAATCTAATTACCTTACACGTAATTCGATTATGGAACACGTGAGGCAATACTGACCTTACGACTTATCTTAGAAGAAAGATTAAGGAAAGGCAAACCTACGTTTCTATCATTTGTAGACTTAGAGAAAGCTTTTGACAATGTTGACTGGAATACTCTCTTTAAAATTCTAAAGGTGGCAGGGGTAAAATACAGGGAGCGAAAGGCTATTTACAATTTGTACAGAAACCAGATGGCAGTTATAAGAGTCGAGGGACATGAAAGGGAAGCAGTGGTTGGGAAGGGAGTAAGACAGGGTTGTAGCCTCTCCCCGATGTTGTTCAATCTGTATGTTGAGCAAGCAGTAAAGGAAACAAAAGAAAAATTCGGAGTAGGTATTAAAATTCATGGAGAAGAAATAAAAACTTTGAGGTTCGCCGATGACATTGTAATTCTGTCAGAGACAGCAAAGGACTTCGAAGAGCAGTTGAATGGAATGGACAGTGTCTTGAAAGGAGGATATAAGATGAACATCAACAAAAGCAAAACAAGGATAATGGAATGTAGTCTAATTATGTCGGGTGATGCTGAGGGAATTAGATTAGGAAATGAGGCACTTAAAGTAGTAAAGGAGTTTTGCTATTTGGGGAGCAAAATAACTGATGATGGTCGAAGTAGAGAGGATATAAAATGTAGGCTGGCAATGGCAAGGAAAGCGTTTCTGAAGAAGAGAAATTTGTTAACATCAAGTATTGATTTAAGTGTCAGGAAGTCATTTCTGAAAGTATTCGTATGGAGTGTAGCCATGTATGGAAGTGAAACATGGACGATAAATAGTTTGGACAAGAAGAGAATAGAAGCTTTCGAAATGTGGTGCTACAGAAGAATGCTGAATATTAGATGGGTAGATCACATAACTAATGAGGAAGTATTGAATAGGATTGGGGAGAAGAGAAGTTTGTGGCACAACTTGACCAGAAGAAGGGATCGGTTGGTAGGACATGTTCTGAGGCATCAAGGGATCACCAATTTAGTATTGGAGGTCAGCGTGGAGGGTAAAAATCGTAGAGGGAGACCAAGAGATGAATACACTAAGCAGATTCAGAAGGATGTAGGTTGCAGTAGGTACTGGGAGATGAAGAAGCTTGCACAGGATAGAGTAGCATGGAGAGCTGCATCAAACCAGTCTCAGAACCGAAGACCACAACAACAACAACAATTCGATTACATTCCATTATAAACTTCTTCATGACGTATAATCTTAAATGTGAGAACTATTGGAAATTATTTTCAGTGTTTCAAATAATGTATCCTTCTGTACTTTAGAATATCAAGATAAAATCTGCAAGTGGAAGATGCAGTACATGAAATAGATGTGGATAAAAACTGATGAATTAGTATCTCTGAATAGTCCATCGAATCGCTCTTGAACCAGACCTACATAATTAATGTTGAGTGAAATGTACATACTCTCAAAAGTTTAACCGATAGCGATATGCACATATTAATATGGATGTACAGGGTGTTTCAAAAATGACCGGTATATTTGAAACGGCAATAAAAACTAAATGAGCAGCGATAGAAATACACCGTTTGTTGCAATATGCTTGGGACAACAGTACATTTTCAGGCAGACAAACTTTCGAAACTACAGTAGTTACAATTTTCAACAACAGATGGCGCTGCGGTCTGGGAAACCCTATAGTACGATATTTTCCACATATCCACCATGCGTAGCAATAATATGGCGTAGTCTCTGAATGAAATTACCCGAAACCTTTGACAACGTTTCTGGCGGAATGGCTTCACATGCAGATGAGATGTACTGCTTCAGCTGTTCAATTGTTTCTGGATTCTGGCGGTACACCTGGTCTTTCAAGTGTCCCCACAGAAAGAAGTCACAGGGGTTCATGTCTGGCGAATAGGGAGGCCAATCCACGCCGCCTCCTGTATGTTTCGGATAGCCCAAAGCAATCACACGATCATCGAAATATTCATTCAGGAAATTAAAGACGTCGGCCGTGCGATGTGGCTGGGCACCATCTTGCATAAACCACGAGGTGTTCGCAGTGTCGTCTAAGGCAGTTTGTACCGCCACAAATTCACGAAGAATGTCCAGATAGCGTGATGCAGTAATCGTTTCGGATCTGAAAAATGGGCCAATGATTCCTTTGGAAGAAATGGCGGCCCAGACCAGTACTTTTTGAGGATGCAGGGACGATGGGACTGCAACATGGGGCTTTTCGGTTCCCCATATGCGCCAGTTCTGTTTATTGTCGAAGCCGTGCAGGTAAAAATAAGCTTCGTCAGTAAACCAAATGCTGCCCACATGCATATCGCCGTCATCAATCCTGTGCACTATATCGTTAGCGAATGTCTCTCGTGCAGCAATGGTAGCGGCGCTGAGGGGTTGCCGCGTTTGAATTTTGTATGGATAGAGGTGTAAACTCTGGCGCATGAGACGATACGTGGACGTTGGCGTCATTTGGACCGCAGCTGCAACACGGCGAATGGAAACCCGAGGCCGCTGTTGGAGCACCTGCTGCACTAGCTGCGCGTTGCCCTCTGTGGTTGCCGTAGGCGGTCGCCCTATCTTTCCAGGACGTTCATCCGTCACGTTCCCAGTCCATTGAAATTTTTCAAACAGATCCTTTATTGTATCACTTTTCGGTCCTTTGGTTACATTAAACCTCCGTTGAAAACATCGTCTTGTTGCAACAACACTGTGTTCTAGGCGGTGGAATTCCAACACCGTAAAAATCCTCTGTTCTACGGAATAAACCATGTTGTCTACAGCACACTTGCACGCTGTGAACAGCACACGCTTACAGCAGAAAGACGACGTACAGAATGGCGCACCCACAGACTGCGTTGTCTTCTATATCTTTCACATCACTTGCAGCGCCATCTGTTGTTGAAAATTGTAACTACTGTAATATCGAAAGTTTGCCTGCCTGAAAATGTACTGTTGTCCCAAGCATATTGCAACAAATGGTGTATTTCTATCGCTGCTCGTTTAGTTTTTATTGCCGTTTCAAATATACCGGTCATTTTTGACACACCCTGTAGTATCGCGTATACTAGGTATGATGGGGTAGTGCATGGCAGAGCTGTTTTTGTACTCAGGTGCTTCACGCGAAAAAGTTCCCGACGTGATTATAGGCGCACAACGGGAACTAGCAGACTTTGAACGCAGAACGATAGTTGGAACTAGAGGAGTTTGACAATTCATTTCAGAAATCGTTAGGGAATTCAATATTCCAAGACCCACAGTGTCAACAGTGGGCCGAGAATACCATATTTCTGGCAATACCTCTCGCCACGGACAATGCAGTGACCGAAGGCCTTCACTTAACGACCGAGAGCAGCGGCGTTATCGTATAATTGCCAATGCTAACAGACAAGCAAAACTTCGTGAGATGAACACAGAAATCAATGTGGGACGTACATCGAACGTATCCGTTAGGATAGTGCTACGAAATTTGGCGTTAATGAGCTACAGCACCCGACGACCGATGCGAGTGCCCTGGCTGACAGCACGACACCGCTTGCAGTGGATCTTCAGGTCCCATGATCATATCGGTTGGACCAAAGACGGCTGGAAAACCGTGCCTGGTTAGATAAGTCCCGATTTTTGGTTAGTAAGAGCTGATGGTAGGGTTCGAGTGTGGTGCAGACCCCATAAAACCGTGGGGCCTACTTTCCAATCTGGCACTGTGCAAGCTTATGGTGGCTCCATTATGGTGCCGGCTGTGTTAACATGGAGTAGACTGGGTTGTCTCGTGCAACTGAACTGATCATTGACAGGAAATTATTCTGTTCTTCTACTTGGGAATCATTTCCAGCCAATCATGGACTTCATGTTCTCAAACGACTGTGGTATCTTTATGGGCCGCGCTGAATTAGCTGAGCGGTCTAGGGGGCTGCAGTCCTGGACTGTGCGGCTGGTCCCGGCGGAGGTTCGAGTCCTCACTCGGGCATGGGTGTGTGTGTTTATCCTTAAGATAATTTAGGTTAAGTAGTGTGTAAGCCTAGGGACTGATGACCTTAGCAGCTAAGTGCCATAAGATTTCACACACATTTGAACATTTATCTTTATGGACGACAAGCAGACAAGCACCATTTCACCAGGGTTCAACAGTTCGCGATGGTTTGAAGAACATTCTGAACAATTCGAGCTAATACTTTGGCCACCCAGATAGGCCGACATGAATCCTGTCGAACAGATATGGTACATAATCGAGAGGTTACTAGGTGTACTCATACCTCCACCGGCAACACTTTCGCAATTATGGCCGGCTATGGAGGAAGTATGACTCAATATTTCTTCAGAGGATTTCCAACGACTTTTTGAATCCATGCCACGTAGAGTTGCTGCACTACGCCGGACAAATGGAGGTCTGTCACTGTATTAGGAGGCATCCCATGACATTTGTCACCTCAGCGTATGAATATTAGTTCCTCTTCTATACGCTCCTATACGATTAATTCCATTGCAATGAATTTTTTTATCGATATGATGGTCAACTGTGGTCCTGAAAAGGACCAAGATGATGTTTCTGGTGTGAATGGACCATCCGCCAGAGAAACCTGTCGCCCAGGGTACGCCCGATTGCCAGTCTTATCTTGGTCTTCGAAGACACAAGTATGTGCCTTTCATTTAAGGAACAGGGAAGGTAATCGTGAGCTACATATTGCATGGTCGGGCATCCAACTCCAGCATCATTACGCACCTAAATACTTGGGAGTCACTCTCGAAAGAACTCTGACATTCAAAACTAACTGCAAGGACACCAAAATGAAAATCTCCGCTCGAAACAACCTAATTCGCAAACTAGCGGGGACACAATGGGGATCACATCCACAAACTATTCGCTGTTCTGCAATAGCACTGTGCTTTTCTACTGCTGAATAGGCTTCTCCAGTCTGGTACAGGTCATCTCATACCAGACATGAAGACATTGCTCTCAACGAAACTTGCAGGTTGATCACAGGTTGCTTAATTCCTACCCCAACTGATAAGCTTTACTGCCTGGCTGGAATAGCGCCTCCATGGGTACGCAGAATAGTGGCTGCCAACAAGGAGAGACTCAAAGTGGAACAAGACAGTGCCCATCCACTACACGGACATAATCCACCACAACAACGGCTGAGATCGCGAAGGAGCTTCCTGAGAACATCCGAGAAACTCACCATTTCACCAGAGAAGGCAAGGCTGGAGTTCTTCCATAACTCCAGCCTTGCCTTCTCTGTCGTTGCCTCACCTGCAGAAGCTGAAGAACTATCACCTGGATACAACGAGAGCTGGCTGGTGTGGAAATCTTTAAACAGATTACGATCAGGAGTTGGACGATCCAGAGACAACCTGAAGAGATGGGATTTCATAACAGAAGATAAGTCCTGTGATTGTGGACAAGAACAAACCACAAGCCACATGCTCCAGTGCCTTTTGTGCCCTACATCTTGCACGAAGATTGATCTCCAAGCGATATTTCAAACGCTAGTTTTCTCCTCCGATTGCGAAAACAATCTGTTGGCACCCACCTACATAGGGAGAAATGACGCCTTCGAGGTTGCAAAGTACTGGGCACATGTAATAAAAATACAATTTGTATATATATATATATATATATATATATATATATATATATATATATATATATATATACAGGGTTACTACAAATGATTTAAGCGATTTCACAGCTCTACAATAACTTTATTATTTGAGACATTTTCACAATGCTTTGCACACACATACAAAAACTCAAAAAGTTTTTTTAGGCATTCACAAATGTTCGATATGTGCCCCTTTAGTGATTCGGCAGACATCAAGCCGATAATCAAGTTCCTCCCACACTCGGCGCAGCATGTCCCCGTCAATGAGTTCGAAAGCATCATTGGTGCGAGCTCGCGGTTCTGACACGTTTCTTGGTAGAAGAGGTTTAAACACTGAGTCTTTCACATAACCCAACAGAAAGAAATCGCTTGGGGTTAAGTCGGGAGAGCGTGGACGCCATGACATGAATTGCTGATCATGATCTCCACCACGACCGATCCATCGGTTTTCCAATCTCCTGTTTAAGAAATGCCGAACATCATGATGGAAGTGCGGTGGAGCACCATCCTGTTGAAAGATGAAGTCGGTGCTGTCGGTCTCCAGTTGTGGCATGAGCCAATTTTCCAGCATGTCCAGATACACGTGTCCTGCAACGTTTTTTTCGCAGAAGAAAAAGGGGCCGTAAACTTTAAACCGTGAGATTGCACAAAACACGTTAACTTTTGGTGAATTGCGAATTTGCTGCATGAATGCGTGAGGATTCTCTACCGCCCAGATTCGCACATTGTGTCAGTTCACTTCACCATTAAGAAAAAATGTTGCTTCATCACTGAAAACAAGTTTCGCACTGAACGCATCCTCTTCCGTGAGCTGTTGCAACCGCGCCGAAAATTCAAAGCGTTTGACTTTGTCATCGGGTGTCAGGACTTGTAGCAACTGTAAACGGTAAGGCTTCTGCTTTAGCCTTTTCCGTAAGATTTTCGAAACCGTCGGCTGTGGTACGTTTAGCTCCCTGCTTGCTTCATTCGTCGACTTCCGCGGACTACGCGTGAAACTTGCCCGCACGCGTTCAACCGTTTCTTCGCTCACTGCAGGCCGACCCGTTGATTTCCCCTTACAGAGGCATCCAGAAGCTTTAAACATCGCCGAATGGAGTTAGCAGTTGGTGGATCTTTGTTGAATTTCATCCTGAAGTGTCGTTGCACTGTTATGACTGACTGATGTGAGTGCATTTCAAGCACGACATACGCTTTCTCGGCTCCTGTCGCCATTTTGTCTCACTGCGCTCTCGAGCGCTCTGGCGGCAGAAACCTAAGTGTGGCTTCAGCCGAACAAAACTTTATGAGTTTTTCTACGTATCTGTAGTGTGTCGTGACAATATATATATATATATTGATGCGTATGGCTACTGTAAATTTTTATGTTTCTGACTCGAGAATAATAAATGAATTTTTTGTGAGCTTTTGTATGCGTGCCCATCGACGTAACTGTGGGGTAAGAATAACCTACACAACATAGAGCTGGCGCTGAATATGGGATGACATAGAAGCTAACCCTAAGAGTGTCTGGAGAAATTTCATTGAAATTTAGTATACACAAAACTCATTACATGTATGATTGTTGGTATAAAAATATTTTGGAGGTAGTATGTCCCAACAAGCTGTAGGTTTGCGGATAGGTTGAGAAGACTTGGAATGTAAAACTGTTTAATAACGACCGATATTAGCATGAAATCTACAATTTTCTGGGCAGCACAACTTACTGGTGACTTTCAAGATGACGTTTCACCCTTCTAGTTAGTGGTGGGAGATTGGTTGCAACGACAGTGAAATACCAGCATATCTTTGTAGAGCATGAAGAAATTTCTACCGAGAATGGGACACTTGTGACCTATTATTAGGACAAATTCACAGTGGCAGCGAGACAACCCCAGCCCGGTACGGGATGTAAAAGTATGACATAAAAGCACAACTCAGGAACGCAGGGATCAATGTGAACCAAGTTTTGTACATACATTATTCATTATTTCTATTAAAATACTGTAGGACTGAGATACCACTACCAGCGCCAGGGATGGAGGTGACGGTGAGAAGGTGTGACGAGTGGAAACGTCCAAAAACGACCTGTTCGTTATTATTTTCTGTGATTAGCGGACTTATTTAATTTCAAAATTTGAAGCGTAATCCGTTTGTTGCTTGCGCTGTTGAGCACATCAATCGTATCGGGATAACGGCTACTGCAGCGTGCCAATAAATCTGTCAGCGTTTCTCGGGGCTAAGGCTTGCGTCACGCCGCTCAATACCACGGATACATTCAATCTACATCTACATCTACATCTACATCCACATCTGCTAAATTACTCTACTATCCACAACAGAGTGCGTGGTAGAGAGCCCAATGAATCACCTTCAAGCTGTCTCTCTACCCTTCCACTCTCGAACGGCACGCGGGAAAAACGAGCACTTAAATTTTTCTGTGTGATGCTTGATTTACCATATTTTATCGTGATCATCATTTCTCCCTATGTAAGTGGGTGCCTACAGATTGTTTTCGCAATCGGAGGAGAAAACTGGTGTTTGAAATTTCATGATAAGATCCCGTGGCTACGAAAAACGCCTTTGTTTTAATGATTGCCACTCCAATTTACGTATCACTACTGTGGCACTATCTCCACTATTGCGCGATAATACAAAACGAACTGCCCTCCCTTATACTTTTTCGATATCATCCGCCAGTCCCACTTGATGTAGATCCCAAACCACACAGCAATGTTCAAGAATAGGGCGGACAAGCGTGGTGTAAGCAGTCTCTTTAGTAGACCTGTTGCACCTTCTAAATGTTCTGCCAATGAATCGCAGTCTTTGGTTTGCTCTACGGACAATATTTTCTATGTGATCATGTAACGCCGGAAATGCATATCCTCCTATTTCCATCTATTGTACTGTAAATTTTTTCCTTATTTTGTTACCTGAATATATGACATTTCTGTGCCTTTATATATTGTAATTGTTTTACTATTTGTATATATATATTTATGCATTTATGTCGATGTATAATTGATTTGTTGTGTAAAGATTATTTGTATTTATACGCCAGGGTCTTGCCTAGGGAAAACTGCTATCGAACGATTACATCGATAGGTCGTGTGAAGAATCAAAGTGTGTAGGATCTTTGGTAGTGTTAACTCTGCCGCGTGGAGCGCGGGCAGAGAGAGAGTCTGGCGGGAGTAGCGAGTGGAGCAGGTGTGTGGTGTGAAGCTCCCGCGAGTTGCCGCGCTTTCGGGGTTTGGCAGCATGTAATTGCGCTCGACTTGCGATGATAGTTTCTGACATGGTGTCGCGGACGGGAAGCATTAGCTGGCGCACATCAAGAGCGCGTTTCGTCTGATGACCGTGTCGAGACGAAGGCGCGCCAACATCCAGCTTCTGCAACAGCGACGGCCGACAATGGGTGACTGTCGCCACCTCCTCGATCGACGACTTCAAACCTTCAATCAACCAACAAGGAAGACTAAAAGCACATCAAGTTTCAGAACTGTATGGCAGACCTCAGCTTTTCAAACTGTTCCATTTGCCTCGCAAAATTACAGCAACTTAGCATGAACCTTTGTTGCTCATTCTCCCAATTGCACTGCCAAGCAGGGTCCCTTCCTTTTCCGAAATGAACCCGAGTGTCGTTGAAATTCAAACGCCAGCATTAAAATAATATAATTAGATTTCACTACTTTAATTTCAAAGTTCAGTTAAAGTATTTAGATTACACGAGCACAAATTAAGAGTGCGAGTTTTGTTAGCATATTTTATCTTACCTGTGACTGCAGCTCAGCTTGGTACGTACTAAATTTTGCTATTGTTAATTGTTCAGAATCATTTAATTCAAATTCAAAGTTAAATCTCTTGTTTCTAAATTGCGTAGAGTCAAGTTGCTTTTGAAATGATTGTTGAGGTAGTCCAAGACTAACCGTATTTTACTGGATTTCGATGTGCTTCAGAAAGAAAGCTCACTATTAACTTCAGTCACTAAATTAACTTTCGATTTTCCGGTTTTATTAATTCTTTTGCTAAATTAAGTCAGATTGTAGCGAAATTTATTACTTCTGACAAACTTTCAGTTTTCACACTACACGTGTCAACCCTCAGTTGCCACGCTTCTAGTGCTAATTATATGTGTAATAACCTTTCTTTTTCAGTTACTATAGTAATTGTCCTTAGGACTGGCGACCGTGATTTCCCCCATATCTCAAATATCTAATTACCGCTACTTAATTGTTAACGTAACGGCCACACATTTACTTTCTTTATTAACTTTACCCCTTTTCAAAATTAATTTCCACCAGTTTCATTTGCATTTTTCCTTTCATTTAGATGTAACCCTTTCCTCCCTCTTTACCGACAGATTAACTTCGGTGACGATTGCTTTCCCAAATTTCCATTAGGTACACGCGGTTTAATTTTTCACTGTTATTAAGGTCGATAAGTGAGGGAGAGATTACTCGTGGCGACCGTGACAGGACAATCTTCAGATTTGAGGTTGTTCTGGACACGAATTTTGCATTGTGCAAATCTCGTAACAAAGTACTGGTTACGAAATGGTCGATATGTCGGCGAGAATATTTGTGTGAGGAATCCTAATTAGATTTGAGATTTGGCATTTATATTGAAAAATATTAAAATTAGTGAAGGCAACAATTGCCAAAATTTGGTAGACTTGGATACGGAACAATCGGTCGAACAGTGGGAAACGCGCACCACGGTACCCATTGTTCAGGGGCAGGCGGCTAGCACGAAAGACGCGGCCGCCGAAACGCAACAAAGAGCAGAAATGGAATTCAAAACTTTAGAAATTGTTTCGGAATCGGAAGTGAAAATCAAATCTGAATCCCTTGATGACGAATACGGGGGGACAATTAAAGAGGAAGCCGCTGCGGAAGTAAAAACGGTAGTTTCCGGGAATTTAACTGATTTATTGAATGTTTTGATTAACGAAATCAAGAGTCAATCGGCAGAAATTAAAGCCCTGTCTGCCAAGCAAGACGATCAGGCTGCCAAGCAAGCAGCTCAGGCTGCCAAGCAAGTAGCTCAGTCTGAAAAAATTGAACGAATGCTAGACAATCAGAGCAAAGCTATTAATGTTGTTAACAACAATGTTGAAGTTGTTAACACAAAAGTTGATAAAATCAAAGACCATATTGTCGTGATTAATACCGAAATCGGTAATCTTAAACAGGAAATGATAGGCGTTCAGGAGGAAATTGCGAGCATAAATACTCGTTTTGATTCCGAAATTAGCAGAATCGAGAAAAGTGTAGGAGACGCAGTTGCTCCGATCATCGAGAATAAGGTGACGGAACAAATTCAATTAGTGAGAAAAGAGGATCAACAGAAGGTGGAAACTTTAAAGGCTTTAGTACCCGAAGTAGATACCAAAGTGACGAAGCAGGCTAATACCTGCGAAGAGAAAAAGAGGGAAGTGGAAACGCTTGCGACAACCACTTGCCAAGTGATTACGACGGTGTCGGAATTAGAAAGGAAACTTGACGAAAAACAGAGCTGTGTGCCAATCTGTGCACATAGTTCGGAGTTGTTGACGAAAGAGGAGCGGTTCGACCCCTTGAAAAAAGGCGGTATACATCCGACGGATTTCATTAAATATTGTGAAAGAGTTTTACCAAGATCATGGACTAATGAGAGAAAAATTAATGCGGTTATTGATGTGTTGGCTGGTGATGCCAAGCGTTGGGGCTTAAACCTCAACATTACGAACCTGACTTTTGACGAGTTTAAAAATTTGTTTCTGGCTGAATACTGGTCAGAGCAAAAACAGCAAAGTGTCTGGCGCGAATTTGTCGTATCGAGGCCTTTCGATGCGAATTCGCGCGGCTCGATGAAGGAGTTTTGTGAGGGCTGGATCCGCAAGTTGGAATATTTGTGTGATCGCCGCACGGAATCCGAAATAGCCTGGGAACTCTACAAAAAGCTTCCAGATGATACAAAACGCTGCGTAGGAAGCAATTACAGGACAATAAATGATTTCCTGGAAAGAGTGGAGGACGAGGACAATTGGCGCAATAATCGCGACAGTGGTAGAGGCCGTGGTAACAACAACGGGTACCACAGCAACCACAACAACGATAACCATGGGAGTAATGCATACCGCAACCATGGCAGCAACAACAATAATGGTTCGGACCGTGATAACAATCGGTACAATGCAAATAATAACAGGAATGACGGAAACCAGTATCACACTAACGTGATACGGGCTTCACAGAATAGTAATAACGCCAGAGGGTGTGATCAGCCGCCTCAGCAGCATCCGGGAAGCGTATCTGCTGGGACGAGACAGGGAAACCATTAGCCGCGCCGGTGAGGGGCCGACCGGGCGTGGAGAAATTTTGGCGGCCCAATAACAGTAGAAAACCGAGGTGTCGTCGTTATGAAAATTCCGTATGGAATAATCAACGGCGGGAGAGTGTGCCAGTATTAGGAGAAAGGAGTGCGCCCACAAGTAGTAGATCAGCTGTAGACACGGCAGTAGAAAATACATTCACTGTCAGTGAGAACAATTTAAGTAGTGTTCCGGAAATCGGTTATAAAGTGGCAGCTGTAATACCCACAGCGGAACTTGAGATTGAGTTTAAGAATGATTCGCAAGTGTTGAGAGAAGATCAGGTGTCGGATAAATCGTCCGTCATCGGGCGAGGGGATGCAGAGAGGGATGAGGTCTGGTTAAGGCAGTTCGGTCGATTATACGACGAACTAAGAGATTATAGGGGCCTGTACGGGAGAAGTGTTTATGGGGAGCGCGTGTAGGATTTGTCGCGTCGCGTCCCGCAGGAAGATAGTGTTTGTGAAATGATAGAAAGTTGTGGCCCTAACCGGCAGACTTTACTAGAATTAGTTGATGTGAATGGGGAGCACGAGCAAGATTCGTCGTGTTTCGTCCCGCAGGAGTTAGATGTTGAAATAGTAACGGAAAGTTCTGGTCCTGACCGGCAGACTTTACCGAAAGTCGTAGTGGTAGAAGCAGCCGACCCATCCGACGCAAACCTCCAGTTTAAACATTGCGAGAGTATTAAGGAGAAAGATTGCGAAAATTTTAGTGATAGCCGGAAACGATTGGTAGAAAAGCACGTAGATTACAGCGTGTATGAGGTTAGAGCTGACACTATACGGTCAGACGATAACAGTGTGGGTTGCGCAGATCTAGAGGAAGTAATTGCAGATACTACTGGGCACATTTCTCCAGGTAGATTGGCAGATGAGATCAATCTGACTAAAGAGGAATCAACGAAGGTGACAACTAGTGAATTGATAGCAAAGCAACACTCACTAGTTGACGAGTTACAGGAAAAGGTTTCGGTATTGGAGCCGAAGCTACAGACTAAGCCTCAGGACAGACGTGTTGAAATTAAAACTGTATGTGAACAGAGGCTGAAAAAGCCGCCAGATAAACCGGATTTAGGATCAAAGCCGAATGGTTTTTTCTGGAATGACCTGGATATAGACGAGGATTTACTGTGGGAAAATAAAGAAACAGTCGAGGACAAGTGTAGACATATAGTAGTGTCTGTTAATATGCACGACCTACAACTAAACGTGTTGACTGACACCGGTGCAGAATTGAGTGCTGTATCTGGGAAAATATTTGAGTTACTGAAAGACAGACCCGGCATCGTAGTTATGCCAGTAACAGGGGTGAAAATTATCGGTGCTACTGGGAAGGCCAGTAAACCGGTCACAAAACAGATTTTTGTCAAGTTCGAGATATGTGGGGCACGATTTGAACAAGAGTTTGTCGTCGTGCCAGACTTAACTACGGAAGTAATTATCGGGTTAGATTGGCTATTAAAGTACCGTGCAGTGATTAACTGCGAAAGCAAAACTTTGACATGTATGTCACTAGTTGGTTTTGACGAGGCAGAAGACGGTGTGCATAGGCAATACCAGCCTATACACATTGTTAACTGGCCGGATGACATTGGCGTAGGAATGAGTTTGAACTGCCATAACGTGAGGAATCTCGGCATTGAGATAATCAAATTCCCTCCACGGATTGACATTAGTATTGGTGTGAAAAAAGATCGTTTGCGAGAAGTAATGAAGCTAAAAGCCGATGCTCGCATACGTCGTCATGACGCTAAAGCGCGTTTTGCTAAGTTTGCAATTGGAGACTTAGTACTTGTAAAAGCTCATGAGAAATCGAGCGAGATAGACCACGAAATCTCTAAATTTAAGTTTGTTTATAATGGACCATATAAAGTCATTGGTATACCTCACACAAATGCTTATTGCTTAGAGTATCCAAGCTCTGGAAAGCTATTAGGTATACGGAACATTGTAGACCTGAAATTGTACCAACCAAGGATTGATTAATACCACAGAAAGGGTAATTTGTACAGTACGTAAATATAGAGTGTAAGATTCAAGGATGTGCCATGTTGCGATGCTTTTGCCTGACCTAGAGGTCATTAAAGAAGTTGTAATTAATAATTAATTAATGTTGATTAAATGATTTAAGAATTACTGAATATTAATCAATTTTAAAACCAAGCTGCTAGTTTAAGTTTTCAGCTGAGTCACAGTAGATTAAGGAATGTAAATATGATTTTGTAACTTGCTGTAAGATTTAATGAATGCGTGTTTTATTAGTCCTTGCCGATGTACTTAGACGCTGTTTTAAGTTTCAGGCTAGTACATGCGTGTGATGATGGACAGTGTTGAGTTATCCACTGTGATAGTATTAAGGGACTCCTTGAGATTACTCGGGAGTGAGTTTTTCCGAAAGAATTCAGTGAAACGGACGTTCTGGAAATGCCGTTACACAGGGCGAGTGAGATCAAGATGCCGCACACGCGGGCGCAACAATACTGGCGAGGCGGAGTCGCTGTCGGCTCTTGTGCCGTTGTCGGCTCTTGTGCCGTTGTCGGCTCTTGTGCCGTTGTCGGCTCTTGTGCCGCTGTCGGCATTCTTTGTACTTGCGAGTACGGAAGGCGGAGTTGTTTTTCTTCCCGGACAGCTGATGTGAAAGAATTCTGCTGTCAATATTTATGTTTTTTCGATCTGATGTGTATCATTTTCTCGTTTACCGTTTAAGTGGACTCTCATGGCGAGAGTATTAATTATGAAAAGGTTATATAAAATGTGTATTCTATGTAATTAATTATTAATTTGCATATTTGATATACCGGTTTTTTATGACCATGTACTCTGATTAATTTTGTAAATAGTATTCCATTTCTTGATACTGTTAGGAATTTTGACAATTTTAGAATAGCTAAACCATTTTCTATGTTTTCTATGAATTTTAAAATGTTGTCAACCTGTTTTATTTTGTGCAAGATGACAGAGTGGAATAAGATTAGGAGTGTCTCCACTCAATTATTATGGTCTAAAAATTGATTTATGATTAATTAGACGAATGCAAAATTTTGTTGGTGTTTTGAGCATATGCATTTCCGCTGTTTCTTTTTTGGGACATTTTCTGAGTCTGTTTAGGTTACACGAACATCCTCAGACAATGTGGGGCACGTGTAACGCCGGAAATGCATATCCTCCTATTTCCATCTATTGTACTGTAAATTTTTTCCGTTTTTTCTACCTGAATATATGACATTTCTGTGCCTTTATATATTGTAATTGTTTTACTATTTGTATATATATATTTATGCATTTATGTCGATGTATAATTGATTTGTTGTGTAAAGATTATTTGTATTTATACGCTGGGTCTGGCCTAGGGAAAACTATACTATCGAACGAATACATCGATAGGTCGTGTGGAGAACGAAATCTCAAATATCTAATTACCGCTACTTAATTGTTAACGTAACGGCCACACATTTACTTTCTTTATTAACTTTACCCCTTTTCAAAATTAATTTCCACCAGTTTCATTTGCATTTTTCCTTTCATTTAGATGTAACCCTTTCCTCCCTCTTTACCGACAGATTAACTTAGGTGACTATTGCTTTCCCAAGTTTCCATTAGGTACACGCGGTTTAATTTTTCACTGTCATTAAGGTCGATAAGTGAGGGGGAGGTTACAATCATTCCAATTTACGTTATTTGAAACTGTAATCCGTAAGTATTTAGTTCAATTTACAGCCTTCAGATTTGTGTGACTGATCGAGTAATCGAAATTTAACGGATTTCTTTTAGTACTCATGTGAATAACTTCACACCTTTCTTTATTCAGGGTCAACTGCCACTTTTCGCATCACACAGACATCTTATCTAAATCGTTTTTCAATTCGTTTTGGACATCTGATGGCTTTAAAAGATGGTAAATTACAGTATCGTCTACAAACAATGTAAGACGGCTACTCAGATTGTCTCCTATGTCGTTAATATAGATCAGGAACAATAGACCGTCTATCACACTTCCTTGGGGAACCCCGGATATTACTTCCGTTTTACTTGATGACATTCCGTCTATTACTACGAACTGTGACCTTTCTGACAGGAAATCACGAACCCAGTCGCACAATTCTATAAGCGCGCAGTTTGGTTAAAAGACGCTTGTGAGGAGCGGTGTCGAAAGCCTTCTGGAAATCTAAAAACATGGAATCAGTTTGATCCCCTGTCGATAGCACTCATTACTTCATGAGTGTAAAGAACTAGTTGTGTTTCGCAAGAATAATATTTTCTGAATCCGTGCTGACTTCGTGTCAATAAACCGTTTCCTTCGAGGTCCTTCATAGTGTTCGAATGTAGTATATGTTCCAAAACCCTACTGCAAATTGGCGTTAGTGATAAGGGCCTGTAATTCAGCGGATTACTTCTACTTCCCGTTTTGGGCATTGTAACTTCAGAAATTTTTCAGTCTTTAGGTACAAATCTTCCTGTGAGCGAGCGGTTTTATATAATTGCTACATATGGAGCTACTGTACTAGCATACTCTGAGAAGAACCTGAATGGTATACCATTTGCACCGGAAGCCTTGCCTTTATTAACTGATTTAAGCTGTTTTGTTACAGCGAGGATATCTGCCTCTTTGTTTCTCATCTTGACAGTTGTTCTTCATTAGAATTCAGGAATATTTACTGCGTCTTCTTTTATGAAGGAGTTTCGGAAAACAGGCTTTAATAACTCTGCTTTAGTGGCACTGTCATTACTGACTTCACCTTTGTTACCGTGCAGTGAAGGTATTTATTGCGTCTTGCCACTAGTGTGCTTTATGTATGACCAGAATCTCTTTGGGTTTTCTGCCGGATTCCGAGACAGAGTTTCGTTGTGGAAATTATTAAAAGCATCTCGCATTGAAATACGTACTATATTTCGAACTTCTGCAAAACTTTGCCAGTCTTGGGG
This sequence comes from Schistocerca serialis cubense, assembly GCF_023864345.2. Taxonomy (NCBI): domain Eukaryota; kingdom Metazoa; phylum Arthropoda; class Insecta; order Orthoptera; family Acrididae; genus Schistocerca; species Schistocerca serialis. The sequence goes on from NC_064646.1 coordinate 5,464,242, forward strand.
ATTTAGAATTCTTTTAATTTTGGCATGTTCTTTTCGCTGCTTCTGCAAAAGCGATCAGACCCGTTTTATGTACCATGGGGGATCAGTACCATCACTTGTTAATTTATGTGGTATGTATCTCTCAACTGCTGTCGATACTACCCCTTTGAAATCATTCCACAAAGCTGCGCGGAGTGGCCGAGGGGTTTGAGGCGCCATGTCACGGGTTGAGCGGCGCCTCCCACCGGAGCTTAGAGTCCTCCCCCGGGCATGGGTGTATGTGTTTTCCTTATCGTAAGTTAGTTTAAGTAGTGTGTAAGACTAGGGACCGATGACCTCAGCGGTTTGGTCGCATAGGACTTCACACACACACACACACACACACACACACACACACACACACACACACATTCCACACCTTTTCTACGCTTACATGACCAGATCGGAAGGAGTGAAGATTTTCTCTTAAAAAGGCGTTCGAAGCATTTTTATCAGCTTTTTTACATCTACATCTACATCTATGCCTACATGGATACTCTGAAAATCACATATAAGTGCCTGGCAGATGGTTCATCGAACCACCTCTACAATTCTCTATTATTCCAATCTCGAACAGCGCGGAGAGATCAAACACCTATATCTTTAAGTACGAGCTCTGATTTCCCTTATTTTATCGTGGTTATCGTTTCTGCCTATGTAGGTCGGTGTCAAAAATATATTTTCGCATTCGAAGGAGAAAGTTGGTGATCGAAATTTTGTGAGAAGATTCCATCGCACCGAAATACTCCTCTCTTTTAATTATGTCCAGCCCAAATCCTGTATCATTTCGGTGACACACTCTGCCATACCTCGCCATAACACAAAACGTGCTGCCCTTCTCTGAACCTTTTCGATGTACTGCGTCAGCCCTGTCTGGTAAGGATCCCAGACTGGGCAGCAATATCCTAAAAGTGGACGGACATGCGTAGTGTAGGCAGTCTCCTTAGTAGGTCTGTTACATTTTCCAAGCCTCCTGCCAATAAAACGAAGTCTTTGGTAAGCCTTCCCCACAACATTTTCTATGTGTTCCTTCCAATTTATGTTGTTCGTTATTGCAATACATAGGTAATGAGTTGAATTCACGGCTTTTAGATTGGACTGATTTATCGTGTAACCGAAGTTTAACCAATTCTTTTTAGCACTCATGTGGATGACCTCACACTTTTCGTTATTTAGGGTCAACTGCCAATTTTCGCACCATTCAGATATCTTTTCTAATTCGTTTTGCAGTTTGTTTGGATCTTCTCATGACTTTATTAGTCGATAAACGACAGCGTCATCTGCAAACAACCTAAGACGGGTGCTCAGATTGTCTCCCAAATCGTTTATATAGATAAGGAACAGCAAAGGGCCAGTAACACTACCTTGGGGGTCGCCAGAAATCACTTCTGTTTTACCCGATGACTTTCCGTCAATTACTACGAACTGCGGCGTCTCCGATAGGAAATCACAAATCCAGTCACGTAACTGAGACTATATTCCATAAGCACACAATTTCACTACAATCCGCTTGTGTGGTACAGTGTCAAATGCCGTCCGGAAATCCAGAAATACGTAATCGATCTGAAATCCCTTGTCAATAGCACTCAACACTTCATGTGACTAAAGAGCTAGCTAGTTATGTTTCACAGGAACGATGTCTTCTAAACGTATGTTGACTGTATGCCAATAGACAGTTTTCTTCGAGGTAATTCATAATGTATGAACACAATATACCGGGTTATCAAAAAGTCATTATAAATTTGAAAACTCAATAAATCACGGAATAATGTAGATAGAGAGATGCAAATTGAAACAAATGCTTGGAATCACATGGGGTTTTATTAGAACCAAAAAATTACAAAAGTTCAAACAATGTCCGACAAATGGCGCTTCATCTGATCAGAATAGCAATAATTAGCATAACAATGTGAGACAAAGCAAAGATGATGTTCTTTACAGGAAATGCTCAATATGTCCACCATCTTTCCTCAGTCGAGGAATAATGTTGTGAACAGCACTGTAAAGCGTGTCCGGAGTTACGGTGAGGCATTGGTGTCGGATGCTGTCTTTCAGCATCCCTAGAGACGTCGGTCGATCACGATACACTTGCGACTTCAGGTAACCCCAAAGTCAGTAATCGCACGGACTGAGGTCTGGGGACCTGGGAGGCCAAGCATGACGAAAGTGGCGGCTAAGCACACGATCACCACCAAACGACGCGCGCAAGACATCTTTCACGCGTCTAGCAATACTTTTTTTTTGTTCTAATAAAACCCCATGTCATTCTAAGCATTCGTGTCAATTTTTACCTCTCTATCTACATTATTCCGTGGTTTATTAAGTTTTCAAATTTATACTGGCTTTTTGATCACCCTGTATGTTCCAAATTCCTGCTGCATATCGACGTTAACGATATGAGCCTGTAATTTAGTGGATTACTCCTACTACCTTTCTTGCTTATTGGTATGACCTATGCAGCTTTCCAGTCTTTGGGTACGGATCTTTCGTCGAGCGAATGGTTGTATATGATTGTTAAGTATGGAGTCAGTGCATCAGCGTACTCCGAAAGGAACCTAATCGCTATACAGTCTGGACGAGAAGACTTCATTTTATTAAGTAATTTAATTTGCTTTACTACTCCGAGGATATGTACTTCTACGTCACTCATGTTGGCAGCTGTTCTCGATTCGAATTCTGGAATATTTATTTCGTCTTCTTCTGTGAAGGCATTTTGGAAGGCTGTGTTTAGTAACTCTGCTTTGGCTGTACTATCTTCCATTGCTATCTCGCAGAGAAGGGATTGATTGTTTCTTGCCGCTAACAAACTTCACATAGGTCCAGAATCTGTTTGGATTTTCTGCCAGGTTTCGTTGTGGAAACTCTTATAAGCATCTCGCATTGAAGTCCGCGTTAAATTTCGAGCTTCTGCAAAAGATAAAGGATCTTTTGAATTTTGTGTTTGTTTAAATTTGGAATGTTTGTTTCGCTGTTTCTGCAACAGTGTTCTAACCCGTTTTGTGTACCAAGGAGGATCAGCTCCGTCGGTTGTTAATTTATTTGGTATAAATCTCTCAATTTTTGCCGATACTATTTCTTTGAATTCAAGCCACATCTGGTCTACACTTACATCGTTAATTTGGAGTGAGTGGAGATGGTCTCTCAGGAAGGTTTTAAGCGAATTTTTATCTGCTTTTTTGAATAGGTATGTTTTTCGCTTATTTGGAGGATTTGAGGATTACAATATTCAATCTCACTACGACAGCCCTGTGTTCACAAATCCCTGTATCGTTTTTGATGCTAGTTATTAACTCAGGAGTATTTGTTGCTAAGAGGTCAAGTGTGTTTTCATAGCCGTTTACTATTCGCATGGGCTCACGAACTAACTGCTCGAAATAATTTTCAGAGATTGCGTTTAGCACAATTTCAGATGATATTTTACGCGTACCTCCGAAATTAAAATGTTTTTTCGTCAACATATCGAGTGTAAATCAAAGTCACTACCAACTATTATCGTATGAGTCGGATACGTGTTTGAAATGAAACTCAAGTTTTCTTTGAAATTTTCATCAACTGAATCATCTGAATTGGGAGGTGAGTATGAGGATCCTATTATTGTTTTATTCCAATTGCCAACAATGACCTCTGCCCATACTAACTCACAGGAAGTATCTACTTCAATTTCGCGACAAGTTAAACTACTTCTAACAGCATCAAACACACCACCGCCAATCGTGTTTAGCCTGTCCTTTCGGATCATCGTTATGTTCTTCGCAAAAATTTAGGCTGAGCTTATATCCTGCTTTAGTCAGCTTTCAGTGCCTATAACGATTTGAGCATCAGTGCTTTCTATTAGTGCTTGGAGCTCTGGTACTTTCCCAACACAGCTACGACAATTTACAACTGTTATACCAATGGTTCCTGTATCTACGTTCTTCCTGCGTTCGGCCGGCACCATTTGTGACTGAAGCCCTTCTTGTGTTTTCCCGAGACCCTCTAACCTAACAAACCGTCCAGGCCACGCCACACAGCTCCTACTACCCGTGTAGCCGCCTCCTGCGTATTGTTGACACCTGACCTATTCAGCGGTACCAGAAACCCAACCACCCTTTGGCGCAAGTCGAGGAATCTGCACCCTACACGGTCGCAGATCCGTCTGAGCCTCTGATTCAGACCCTCCACTCGGCTCTGTACCAGAGGTCTGCATTCGATTCCGTCGACTATGCTGCAAATGGTCAGCTCTGCTTTCATCTTGCAAGCAAGACTGGCAGCCTTAACCACTTATGTTAGCCGCTCGAAACCAGAGAGAATCTCATCTGATCCAAAGTGACACACATCATTGGTACCGTCTTCAGCAACCACCTGCAGTTGGCTGCACCCTGTGCTCTTCATGGCATCTGGTAGGACCCTTTCCACATCTGGAGTGACTCCACCCGATATGCACACGGAGTAAACACTGATTTTCTTTCCCTTCTTGTCAGCCAAGTCCCTAAGAGACCTCAAATCGCGCCTAACGTTGGCGCTCCCAACTACCTATAATCCCACCCTCTATGACTGCCCAGATCTTGCAGGCTGAGTGGATCCCTCTGAAACAGGACAGGCGACAGCATCTGGCTAAGCGACGGTGACAGCCACAGACAGCACCTGGAACCTCTTTGTCAGATAAACCGGGGAGGCCTTACGTGCTGCCGCCTGGGAAGTCTTTCGCCGCCTGCTTCGCCCCGGGGCGAACTCCCACTCGACCACAGGTTAGGGTTCAAATATACGTTGCGTTTCTTTTTGATAGTACGGTATTCAGCCTAGCAGCAACTGCCTTGTGGTCACCAATCTCTGTATTCTTCACTATACTCACTATTTGTCCAGAATTATTTGTTGCTTAGAGGTCAAGTATGCTTTCGCAACCATGTACGCTTCGAGTGGGCTCATGAAATAATTGTTCAAAATAATTTTCTGAGAAAGCATTCAGTACAATTTCGGATGACGTTTTTTGCCTGCCGCCGGCCTTAAACACATAATTTTCCAGCATATCGAGGGTAGATTGAAGTCACCACCGACCATAGTTGAATGAGTGAGGTACCTATTTGAAATGAGACTCAAGTTTTCTTTGAACTGTTCAGCAACTACGTCTTCTGAGTCGGTGGTCGGTAAAACGATCCAGTTTAGTCGGATTGTCAGGTATAACCTCTACCCATACTATTTCGCAGGAACTATCTACTTCAGTTTCACTACAAGGCAAACTACTTCTGACAGCAATAAATACTTCACCAGCAACTGTATTTAATTTGCCTTTTCTGAACACTGTTAGATCGTTAGAAAAAGTTTCGGCTTAACTTATTTCCGGCTTTAACCAGCTTCCTGTCCCAATAACTACTTGAGCTTCAGTGCTTTATATTAGGGCATGGAGCTCTGGTTCTTTCCCAACACAGCTACGACAATTTACAACCACAATACCGATTGTTTCTGCACTTACCTTACTGTGTTTTATCTGCCCCCTTTTAGATGGACGCCATCTCTGTGGTTCCTGAGACCCTCTAAACTAAAAAGCCGCCCAGTCCCTTCCACGCAGCCCCAGCTACCCGTGTAGCCACCTCCTGTGTGTGGTTCCTGTGTGTGGTGGACTCCTGACCTACTAAGCGGAACCCGGAAACCCACCACCCGATGGCGCAAGTCAAAGAATCTGCAGTGAACACGCTCACAGAAACGTCTGAGCGTCTGATTCAGACCCTTCACTTGTCTCTGAACAAAAGGACCACAGTCGGTTCTATCGACGATGCTGCAGATTGTGGGCTCCACCTTAGAATCGGAAGCAAGAAAGCAAGACTGGCAGTCTTTACCATTTCCCCTAGCTGCCCGAAACCAGAGAGAATCTCCTCCGATCCAAAGCGACACACGTTACTGATACCGACATAAGTTGCCACCTGCAGTTGGCTGCACCCTAAATTCTTCATTGCATTCGGAAGCACCCTTTCCTCATCTGGAATGACTCCTACCGGTATGCACACGGAGAGCACACTGGCTTCCTTCCCCCCCCCCCCCCCCCCCTTGGCAGCCATGTTCCTAAGGGGCCTCATTACGCGCCTAACGTTGGAGCTCCCAACTACGAGCAAACCCACCCTCTGTGAATGCCCAGACGTTGCGGGCCTAGAAGCTTCCTCTGGAAGAGGGTGGACGACTGCATACGGCTCAGAGACATCGTCAGCCACAGGTAACGCCCGAAACCTGTTCGTGAAACGAACCGGGGAGGCCCTACGATCGGTCTCTCGGAAAGACTTTCGCTGCCTGCCAGACTTTGGAATGATCTCCCACTCGACGACGGGTGAAAGGCCAGCCTCAATGCAGGCAGTACCCGGGGAGGCCACAGCAGTGGACTGATCGGGGAACACGTGGGACGTGCTCACGTGCTCGACGTCTCTCGCATCCCAGCGTCCGAATCCCCATCCCCTCCCACCCCACCGTGATGCCCCTTGGCAGCAGCCTCAAGCTGTGTGGCGGAAGCCAACACATCCTGCAGCTGTGACCGAAAGGTCGCCAACTCAGCTAGTATCTGTACACAGAAATCACAGTTCCCATGCATTACTGCAGTCGCTCATGTTTGAAGCTCGTAAAACTATGTAACAAACGGTGTACTCGGCTTATTAGCAGCAGGAATTGGAAGTGCTCTCTCACTGACTACTGAGCTACACTAAACGAATCATACAAAAGTCTGTACGATACGAGGGTGGATGACAACGGCATTACTGTACCCTACACTGTTATGAAAATAAAAGTTTGTGCTTAGTAAGCACTCGAACACGCAAGAAATTAAAAAATAATCTAGTAACTACACAGGTATCTGTAAATAAGTTGCTGTTTAGAATCTCAAGGTGGAAAACGACGGAGAATCAGACTATTTGCAAAGGCAATCATTTCTTTGACAGAATAACAAGTTTCTTCAGACGTCAGATGATACCGCAGAGCGACATTCGGCAGAGATATGGTTGGAAAATATTGTCAAATAAGTGTGAACTATGTTAAAAGTATTAGTGTGAAAAACAAATAGGCGTTAAATACATGTAAGATAAGTGTATGTGGACGAAACCGCAGGCAAAATCATGATGCTTAAAAAGACCATTGTCTTACATACGTTTTGTACATAAACATATGTTTACTTTGTACATACGTGTATGTCTTCTTACAGAGAAAAAGAGAAAGAGTAGCGTATGCCGATCACAGATAGTATTTTATAAAATAAAGTGTAAAACGTGTAGCGAAATTCTTAAATTTTAGCTAAAGTGCTCTAGCTGATTTCTTAGCTGTTTTTAGAGCTGGTGAAAGTGTCCGCGCTGCGGTTAGCTTACATTCAGAGTTATCATCCATTCTATAATGAGTAGTTCTTTCCTCACCTCAGGGCAATGTACAGTATTTTCGGCGTTTGGCTATAAGAGCAATAAAAGTTGTAAATTTTGTACGTGCTTGATCCCTTTTCGTTGGGTAGTGCTGTAAACGAAATTTAGTGCACCGAATAAATTGATTGTAATACTTCACCTAAGTTTCACTACATGAAATTTGTGTGTAAACAACATACGCTTTATCTTGGTAGGAAAAGTTTTATCTGTTAGGAATGTTTGTTGAGGGGGAAGGAACAAGTGAAAGGAATTAGTCGATACTGGGACTTGGTGATATTAAGACGGTCGGTGTAGACGGGCCACGAATTGACAGGAGGCAGTAGTAATTTCATGGAACGAGGAACGGAATGAATTGTAGAAAACTCAGTATTCGTACAGGGATGTGAGGATTACAGTGGGGAACTGGAGGAAACATTTTTAAGAAGTAAAACCCAGAAGGAAGAGGAAATTACCACAAAACCTCTAACAGTAGCACTGGTGCAGGCAAGAAAGAACTTCCGAGAAAAAAATAGCACTTGATATTCACATAATAGAAGAGAAATGGTGATAGGGAAATATTGTAGGCAACGAGGTTGAGGTCAGAATTCTGGTCAAGAATTCAACACAGAAGACAGATTATAATGACATCGAACACATGAAAAGGAACCAAACAGCATCATCAAGGGACACTAGTAAATCATGCTTTAACAGAGTCCGTACACGAAATGTTTAAGGTGCTACTTTGTCTGAGAAATTGAATGGTATTCTGAAGTATAAAAATAATTCGGTTGGTGTTATGAAAAGTGACTGTCTAGGTATTTTTCATATTCAGAAAATCTGGACTAACAACGGGTTGTTTGTTGTAAAGATTACCTCATTCTTTGTTAAACAAAATTTTATTAATACCTGTAATCCATCTCGAATAGAACTATTTTAGCTTGCAATTTCTTAAATGATTGTATCATTTCCATAATAACAATTCGTTGATTCGATAGTTTTTAAGTAGTGTAACGTCTGTGTTCAGTCCCTGTCGGGTTAACAAGCACGTAACGCCTATGCTCTGTTTTTTTTCACACAGCAACTACGCGCAGTTTGTTCGCGGAATGAGTGTACCTAAATCCATTAAAAAAAAGTAATATCGATGTCTTAAGCTTTAAAGAGATTTCTGTAACTCAAATCAGTGGATATTTTGACACAATTGTGTCGTGATTGGTAGGAGACATGGGCTACCACTAGCATGCTAACGAGGTGTTACTAAACGTTGTGACTATTAATACAGAGTGCAGTGAGTGAGAAACTGCAATGGTCTTTCATCCCACAGAATTGTAGAAGGCAATACTGCTTATCCACTGTGGCGGTCTGTGTAAATATGGATAGTGTCTTGTGTCAGACTCAGTTAATTTCTTCAGCGACCTGTTAAGCCCCTAAGCATAGTGCTTTGTGACTGAAACCATCATTTATTCTCATTTTCTTTTGAATTACCATTTCTGTTCACGTGAAACTGCTGATGCTATTGTAAAACAGGGATTTCTAATGCTACATAGAGGTACTTTTACAAATGTATTGAACTGTCGCAGCCCAGTTTTGTTTGTTATTTAGGTCTATAATTTGTTTTGCGCGTTGTGAATTCACAGAAGTTTTGAGGTGTCGGATTTCGTCAAAGAAAAATGAAAATTTCTTTCGAATATAAGACATGAAATGATTGCTGGTTGTAAACTGTTTGTCTCGGTGGTTCCAAAGTGAAAGCGCCTCATTACTACAACTGATTGTTTAAATTTTGCAGATATCGTCTTATACTTGCTGCTTATTATGATAATAAAGATTAATTTTGTAAAATTTATATTCGAAACTGCAACCATCCGCCCAAAACGGTTGATGGTTGACCTATAGCCAATTTAATCTTGTATTCAATGCTTACTACGATAACAAAGGTAAATTATGCGAAAAACTTTAAAATTATACAGGTTGAATCATCTACAGCGTGTGCCAGAAATATTGGGAAAATGGAAAGTGCTACAGACGTGCGATTTCAACAGCATGGATTGGTTGAAATGGGCTCGTACCCTTAGCCAATCAACAGATCATAAAAATACTTAGAAAGTGCGCTTTATAAGCAAACATGTATTTCTTTTTAAATGAAACAATGTCTTTTGACATGAAAAAACTAACATTAGGGTAAATTAGTGTGTCAGTGGTGTTTGTTGCAGAATCATAGTGAGAGTTGTTTACGAGATATCGTGTTCTGAAAAGTTCAGACACCGACACCTGCACAATACCTGTGGTAGCACACCCTAAAGGACAACGTATGTGCATACACTGGTTATGAGGATAATGACCAGTAACGAGACAGTTGACAATTACAGGTTGTGTTCAAAATGACCACCGGCAGCTGCAGTACACGCTTCGGGTCAGGTACGGAACAAATGCTGCGCTCGTGCTAGCAATTCGGTGGAGATGTCCGAGCGGACCGTGGTAATATGTTGTTGAATACCATAGGATGTAGTTGTTATGTCCTTGAAGACAGCGTCTTTCCACTTTCCCCCCAAAAGAAAGTCTACACTCGTCAAATCCGGTGAAGGGGCCTGCCAAAGTACAAGATCTCCGCGTCCAGTCCAACGATATGGAAAGAATTCGTGAAGACGTACTATAGCACATTGTGTACCATGGGCTGGACAGGCTTCATGTTGGCACCACTAGTTTCTCCTAGTCTGCAGAGCAACGTCTTCTAGCATCCTCGGAAGATGGTCTGTTAGGAGGCTGTGATACTTGTGCTAGTTCACTACTCTGTCTGTTAAAAACGGCCCTATGAACTGAAGCTTCACTAACTCACACCACACGTTTACACTCAAAGGACGTGGACGTACCACTTGACGAAGCCAAAGGGGATTATCAATAGAGATGTTTCGGTGGTTTATCTTTTTATGATTAGTAAATGTGACTCTATCACTACTCAATCTATGTGACACATATGGAGATCCAGACTTAACGCCCAGATACAGAAGGTAACACGATTCTCGTAATCGTTTCCAAGCTGCTCTTGATGAAATGCGATGTGATAGGGATGGGATCTATGTCGATGGGGAATGCGTAAGGTACTTGCCTGACTCATGCCACTTCCTCGTGCGATTGCGCGGGAGCTTACGTGAAGATCAATTGCAACAGCAGCAATAGCATTAACTTTTCCCTCTTCTGTCTTACTTATTTCCATCTGTTACGCCAGCCGCGGTGGTCTAGCGGTTCTAGGCGCTCAGTCCGGAGCCGCGCGACTGCTACGGTCGCAGGTTCGAATCCTGCCTCGGGCATGGACGTGTGTGATGTCCTTAGGTTAGTTAGGTTTAAGTAGTTCTAAGTTCTAGGGACTTATGACCTAAGATGTTGAGTCCCATAGTGCTCAGAGCCATTTGAACCATTTGAACTATCTGTTACCTTGTCTAAGTATTACACTACCACCTTCACGTTACTGTTCGAAGAGGTTTTTAAGTGGATGCCGAGATTGTTGATGTCTATTGGGCTATCTTGCCGCATACACCGTACAAGAACGTAATGCATTCTTCGTCTACTGTCCATATCCCATGAGCTCGTCGGCTTTTTCTGCATAGGTAGATCCCAGCGACCACTTGCGACCTACTGCTTGGACTATCACACGCAAACTGATTAGCAAGTCACAGTGCTCACCGTAAGCAAACATAAGAACGTCGTACCTAGCACAACGGAGGTTACATGGCACAAATAATTGTCGGCGTGGAAACTTTTCAAAATACGGTATCTCGTAAACGACTCGCACAAAAATGCTACAGCAAACTCCACTGACATTTTAATTTACCCTACTTTTAGACTGTTAATGTCAACAGGCATTGTCCCATTTAAAAAAGTGAATGTTTGCACAAATATACATGAGCCGTGGTAAAACTGTTGTTTTGAAGAGCGCGCCGCAGCGCGTAGTGTGAAGCAGTCGCCCTCCGTTTCTGGCGGTGGCGCCGCTGTGGCAATCGCAGCTTTGGTGTCTCCCTCTGGTGGGAAAGGGGGAAAGGTTGCCTGTTCACGTGCATTTAAGAGGCGCTATGAGCTCGTCAGTCAGTCAGTCTGGGTCAGTCTCTTGTCCCCGGCTTGCTAGTCTGTCTCCAGTCCGCATTTTTTAGGCAGTTAGTGTGTGTCTGTCGTTCGAAGTGCTAGTATGTGTGTCGTTCGGATCAACCTTTAAAGCCGGCAAAATGAGAGTCTTTCCGCTTCGCCAGTAAGAGAACCCAGCGAGTGGTCGCCCGGTCGGGGCTTAGTTCCTGCATGTGAGTCTGCGCGTTAGGTCTGCAGTCTGCTCCAGTTTTCTCAGGCAATGGTCATTGGCGGTTGGGTCGATCAGTTGGTCGATCGCGCACTGAGACACGAGATGACTAGTCCGTCTTTAGCGCCGGCGCATGTGACGTCGCCACGTGAGTCCAGTGGGCCGCGGCGTATAGCGAGGGGTAATGACTTCGCGGTCAACACGAGAGCAACAGGAGTTAACCCACGACATCAGTCTGGCTGGTGCGAGCTGCGACGCCGTGAGATGGGAGATCGGTGCGCCTTCCTGCGTCCGTTGAAGCGGCTGGCATCGGACGGTTCGGGAGAGCGACTTGGGGGTGCTGCGCCATGTCTTCTCGAGAAATCGCAGTTTATTAGAAGTTAAGTGGTTGGTGATATGTTGTTTCATTTACTCTTGTTAAATCCTACTTGTTTTCTTGGTGAAGTCACCAACCGTTTTGCTTTGGGGTCGTCGCACCATTCTTCTCCGTTTTCCGACCTGCGGCAAGGTGGTTGTTTATAAATTGGGTGGTCCGTTTTTCCCTTGTGCTGTAGGGGCGGGTTAGAGCAACCTGTGGTTCGGGTTGTTCGGTAATCTCCCTATCAATCTACCATACGTTTGTAGCTGCCTCTGTCACGTTTGTCGGATTTGGTGTGTTAACTAATTTATTGCTTGGAGGGTAACGGCCTAATACCTGAAATATGTTTTGATCTTTGGTAACTTTGATATTATTGCCTATGATCTTGAGAGGCGTTATCTGTGTACTGTATAGCATCTTAACTGTTGTTTGGCCAACCTTGTAGAATTTTATGTAAGGTTTCATTTCATGGGATTTTGTTTAAATGATCATTTTAGCATATAAAGTTGCCACCCTTTCACTGTAAGACTTTTCTTAGAAGTTAAAATCAAGTTAATATTTTAATTTTTAGTGTTTTGTACCATTTCCATTCCTCCTACAGGGGGTGCATAATTTGTGTGCTCGTGTAAATTGTTAAAACTCTTAGTTTAAGGTTATCTGGTGTGTTGCAGATTTGCAAAAGTGTAGTCTTTCAGAGGCTGTTGTGAGCCGTCGTAACTACGGCTGTGTCAAAAGGGAGCAGCAAGGTTCTCTGCCCGAAAGCTCATAAGCTCATACAGTCAAAACTTGTTTCTTTCTGCCTCTGAATAAATTGTAACTTTGATATTTAGAGGGTGCTTTCTGATTACAAATTTAAATCTGTTTCTTTTAAAAAATGCTTTTAGGCACTATTAAAGTGAATAAAATTCCTATTTGTTAAAAGGAATTTTGTTATGATTTCATCAGTTACTCCCTGGCAACTACTTCCATGCATACATACTGTGATTAAATGTGTTAATGTTCTTGATGATTCGCTAGTAAATACAATAAATTCTTAAGAATATTCTTTGAAAATAAATCACGGTTCAATACACGTTCTAGGTATTATTACAATCTGTTTATTGACTAAGAATGCGAGCCTGACTACCAGTATTTTCCGTGAAAACCGCACATCAACAACACTTCCCATTTCCGCTACAGTTGCGGTAGAAGTCATAGGTAACTCTCCGTGTATATTTTTTCATATTGTTGGGACTCAAGAGGTTAAGGTTATGTTTGACTGTTGGACAACGCTTCATTAATGTTTTTTTTTAATAACTTTTCAATTTGTGTGAATATTTCTGCCGCTGAACTCTTTAGTTATTCGTGCGTACCAACTTGACAGCAGGAGCTATTAATATCAGAAAAGTAATGGACTGGTCATCGTCCAAACGACATAAACTTGAAGCTAATAACATAATTGGAAAAGTGCAATTGAATTGCAGTGTTCAATTCGTTGTTTCTGAACAAAAAACACCAAATAATCGGTAATATGTCAGGTTCAAGAGAGAAAACATATGCGCAACTGAGGATGTGGCCAGACTACAGAAAATCAGGTTGATACTTTGCCGACTCATCCTTGTCAAGAGCTAAAAATATAATTATATACACAGCCTAACAGATATAAATAGTTTGAAATCTGATTGGATGTGTCATTCAAGAACCTACCAAACAGTTAACCATAAATGATACATAATCTCATCACTAGTTTCTGTTGATAATTTGACAATGTTTTGTATTATTGGCAAAAGGAGAGTAGGTAATTCGTTAAATGTTTCCACTTCCCCCAGGATCTCTGTCCATGGTTTCAAACCAGTCACTGCTGACAGTTGGATAAGGAGGACCACCGTCCATCTCATCCTGCCTGACGTTATCTCGCCAATATAGTAGACTGGTGCTAAGCTGAAATGAATGATGTTTTAGTGAGGTTGTTCAGTGACAGGAATGAAACCTGGTAGTCAAGCAATGCAGGGTTAGGTTACGATTGTGGGCGGGGAAATAATCAGTTACTATTGGTTCCCTTTTGCAATTAAACACATTTATCATAAAACGGTAATTCCAGTCTCAGCAATAAATCAAGATATCACACGTTATTGATGAAGGAATAATCAACTGTGTAATTAATAGTGCTTTCAGTGCGTTACAATATACCAAATGAGCATAAAATACAGACACAGCAAATAATGTTTTAAATACAAGTGAATGTGATTCCAGTTAGAATTTTAAGGCAGGTAACCACAGTCTCGGCTGAAGGCCTTTAACGCCAATAACGGCAATTATTAAAAATTTAACAAACGTACCGTAAAACAGCAATGCAATAGCAAAGATTAATTTAAAAGGACAGGCAACTGATCACCAAACGGGTGAGACAAAATGGTGATAAACTTGGTAGCACAACCAATTAAAACTGCTGTAACGCCAAGAATGGCAATTATATAAAAGTGAAACAGAAAATACAATAATAATACGCAAAGGCCAGTGACAGACAGTACATCAGGAATCGACCTCTGAGTAAGTTCGGCAAAAAAAGCGATGAGATAGGCAGCCAAGAGTTGCATTCGCGTCACAAGATGGTAACTCAGACTAAGGGCAGTCTAACGAATGACTACCTGACGTCCGATAAACCAAATGCAAAGATGTAAAAATACGCCAAAGCCGGAACCGGCGGTCTGGACTCCGCCCGCAGAATACTGTCCTTAGAGCGCCCGGAACGAGAAGGGAATCACTACCACCAGAGTAGAAGAATCGCCAACCAACCTACAATCAAGAAAGCTGTCAAAACAACACGCCTTACCGGACAACAGAGGCAAGGCGAGGAAACGTACACTGCCGTTACATACACTAACCTCCAGGGCAGGTAACTGGGGCGTTAGCGGCCACGAGGCAGGAAAATACTGCTGGTTGAACTTAACAATAGTAACAAACTGAACGTAATAAATAGTAATTAGAAGTCCAGGAAAGCTAATCAGATCCGCCTTCCCCAAGCACTCCACACGCTGCTCTTCGTCTCGACAACACTACGTGCAACGACATGAACCCAAGTCACTGGAGAATCGTAAAATCTCGCAATAGTGGAGGTTTCTCTACTTGAATCCAAATGTACTCAACTTAAAGCTTGAAAGATCCGGTTTACGACGAGATCGTGCACACTCGTGACCACAGGCCTTCGATCCGGGGCATTCCATGCGCGCCGCCAAGTGGTCCCGTCGTGTTCTCGCAGTGCGCGGACCTGGCTCCTCCTGAGTCCCCAACCGAACTGCACACTGACTTGACCCAAAAGAATCATGACGTCGCCCCAAAGATAGGGACACAGTTACTACATATCGATAATCGCCGCTGCTGACTTCGGCCGTCGCACGGACGCCAAAATGGAAAATATTGAAATAAACGATATCGGAATTGAAAAACAACTGCTATCACTTAGTAGCGGAAAAGCATCCGGACCAGACGAGATACCCTTAAGATTCTAAAGTGATTATGCTAAAGAACTTGCCCTCTTTCTATCAGCAATTTATCGTAGATCGCTGGAAGAACGTAAAGTACCTAGCGACTGGAAGAAAGCGCAGGTCGTTACCATTTTCAAGAAGGGTCATAAATCAGATGCGAATAATTATAGGCCTATTTCGCTTACGTCAATCTGTTGTAGAATAATGGAACATGTTTTGTGTTCTCGTATTATGACGTTCTTAGATAATACAAATCTCCTTCATCATAACCAACATGGATTCCGCAAACAGAGATCATGTGAAACTCAGCTCGCCCTATTTGCCCAAGAAATTCACAGTGCCGTAGACACTGGCGAGCAGATTGATGCCGTATTCCTGGACTTCAGGAAGGCATTTGATACGGTTCCGCACTTACGTTTAGTGAAAAAAATACGAGCTTACGGAATATCGGACCAGGTTTGTGATTGGATTCAGGATTTCCTAGAAGAAAGAACACAACATGTCATTCTTAACGGTTCAAAATCTGCAGATGTAGAGGTAATTTCGGGAGTACCGCAGGGAAGCGTGATAGGACCTTTATTGTTTACAATATACATAAATGACTTAGTTGACAACATCGGTAGCTCCGTGAGGCTGTTTGCAGATGACACGGTTGTCTACAAGAAAGTAGCAACATCAGAAGACTCGTACGTACTCCAGGAGGACCTGCAGAGGATTAATGCATGGTGCGACAGCTGGCAGCTTTCCCTAAACGTAGATAAATGTAATATAATGGGCATACATAGGGGCAGAAATCCATTCCAGTACGATTATGCCATAGGTGGTAAATCATTGGAAGCGGTAACGACCGTAAAATACTTAGGAGTTACTATCCGGAGCGATCTGAAGTGGAATGATCACATAAAACAAATAGTGCGAAAAGCAGGCGCCAGGTTGAGATTCATAGGAAGAATTCTAAGAAAATGTGGCTCATCGACGAAAGAAGTAGCTTACAAAACGCTTGTTCGTCCGATTCTTGAGTATTGCTCATCAGTATGGGACCCTTACCAGGTTGGATTAATAGAAGAGATAGACATGATCCAGCGAAAAGCAGCGCGATTCGTCATGGGGACATTTAGTCAGCGCGAGAGCGTTACGGAGATGCTGAACAAGCTCCAGTGGCGGACACTTCAAGAAAGGCGTTACGCAATACGGAGAGGTTTATTATCGAAATTACGAGAGAGCACATTCCGGGAAGAGATGGGCAACATATTACTACCGCCCACATATATCTCGCGTAATGATCACAACGAAAAGATCCGAGAAATTAGAGCAAATACGGAGACTTACAAGCAGTCGTTCTTCCCACGCACAATTCGTGAATGGAACAGGGAAGGGGGGATCAGATAGTGGTACAGTAAGTATCCTCCGCCACACACCGTAAGGTGGCTCGCGGAGTATAGATGTAGATGTAGATGTAGATGCTGCCACTAGCGGACAGGCAACACTTGTGAAACCAAGTGGCACCAGTCAACACGAGGAGAAGACAAACAACCACAACCATGTCAGCTAAACGATACGGTCAGCCTCCAACAGAGGACGGAAACCTACAAACAGCACCAACGCCAGCCGCACTTGGTTAAGATCTTTATTCACTGCCCATCACTACTGAACACGATTACAAAAGCGATTAAAATGTGCGTCGAGTCCAAAAACATGTGAACGGGAAGAGGACGTGTGCTACAGGAAATAAATATTCGACTGCATCCCAGAAGGTAAATTACTGCCCTCAGCACAAGTGTCACCTAAGACATCAATTTTGTAAGCTGTGATGCAGCGTTTGCGGTTCAATGCACTGCGCAAGCATTGACTTCTAGCGGCAGACCCCATACCTCCAGCTCGCTCGTATATATAATTTTTCGTCAAGTGAGATATTACCAGCACATTCCGCTTATATGAAAATCAATCTCTGCATTCACTGAAATCACAGGGAGCACGGAACTGAGAGTGGTAAGGCGCTGGGCATACAACAATTAAATATTTCGTACTTTTATAAATATTTTTATTATTTTCAGTTTGTACCAAAATTTCTCCCTCAAATCAAGCTAACATTTAGGAATTCGTCACAGAGCCATTCAAGACTATGAAAAACAATTTAAAAAAAATTGAATCATACATCAATAACAGGATCTTTAAGAAAATATACGTTTAATAGACAATCCAAGAAAGATCCAAAATCAGAGCATTTGCTTACGGATCCAAAAGGGAACTGCAAGGATAAAGACTTTAGAATAATCACCACTGAAAGTTCAGGAAAAATCTTTTTCATAATAAAAACAATCAACTGAGACAGTATTTTAGATACACTAAGACACCAAAAGTTATCAATTGACGACAAATGTTTGAATGATAAAATCGCCACAAAGGAAAATAAAAATGGTTTGATAAACAGTTTTACAGCATAGTTAAGTGGGAGCTGGAACTGAACACTTTAACCAAGTTAATGTTAGCAATTGATGAAAGGAGAAAATATAAAAATGCAGTAAATGAAGCAGGCAAAAAGGGATACAAACGTCTCAAAAAATGAGATCGACTGGAAGTGCAAAATGGCTAAGCGGGGATGGCTAGAAGACAAATGTAAGGATTTAGAGGCTTATCTCACTAGGGGTAAGATAGATACTGCCTACAGGAAAATAAAAGAGACCTTTGGAGATAAGAGAACCACTTGTATGAACATCAAGAGCTCAGATGGAAATCCAGTTCTAAGCAAAGAAGGGAAAGCAGAAAGGTGAAAGGAGTATATAGAGGGTCTATACAAGGGCGATGAACTTGAGGACATTATTACGGAAATGGAAGAGGATGTACATGAAGATGAAATGGGAGATACGATACTGCGTGAAGAGTATGACAGAGCACTGAAAGACCTGAGTCGAAACAAGGCCCCCGGACTAGACAACATTCCATTGGAACTACTGACGGCCTTGGGACAGCCAGTACTGACAAAACTCTACCATCTGGTGAGCAAAATGTATGAAACAGGCGAAATACCCTCAGACTTCAAGAAGAATATAATAATTCCAATCCCAAAGAAAGCAGGTGTTGACAGATGTGAAAATTACCGAACTATCAGTTTAATAAGCCACAGCCGCAAAATACTAACACGAATTCTTTACAGACGAATGGAAAAACTGGTAGAAACCGACCTCGGGGAAGATCAGTTAGGGTTCCGTAGAAATATGGGGACACGTGAGGCAATACTGACCCAACGACTTATTTTAGAAGCTAGATTAAGAAAAGGCAAACCTACGTTTCTAGCATTTGTAGACTTAGACAAAGCTTTTGACAATGTTGACTGGAATACTCTCTTTCAAATTCTAAAGGTGGCAGGGGTAAAATACAGGGAGCGAAAGGCTATTTACAATTTGTACAGAAACCAGATGGCAGTTATAAGAGTCGAGGGACATGAAAGGGAAGCAGTTGTTGGGAAGGGAGTAAGACAGGGTTGTAGGCTCTCCCCGATGTTATTCAATCTGTATATTGAGCAAGCAGTAAAGGAAACAAAAGAAAAATTTGGAGTAGGTATTAAAATCCATGGAGAAGAAATAAAAACTTTGAGGTTCGCCGATGACATTGTAATTCTGTCAGAGACAGCAAAGGACTTGGAAGAGCAGTTGAACGGAATGGACAGTGTCATGAAAGGAGGGTATAAGATGAATCAACAAAAGCGAAACGAGGGTAATGGAATGTGGTCGAATTAAGTCGGGTGATGCTGAGGGAATTAGATTATGAAGTGAGACACTTAAAGTAGTATAGGAGTTTTGCTATTTGGGGAGCAAAATAACTGATGATGGTCGAAGTAGAGAGGATATAAACTGGAGACTGGCAATGGCAAGGAAAGCGTTTCTGAAGAAGAGAAATTTGTTAACATCGAGTATAGATTTAAGTGTCAGGAAGTCATTTCTGAAAGTATTTGTATGGAGTGTAGCCATGTATGGAAGTGAAACATGGACGATAAATAGTTTGGACAAGAAGAGAATAGAAGCTTTCTAAATGTGGTGCTACAGAAGAATGCTGAAGATTAGATGGGTAGATCACATAACTAATGAGGAAGTATTGAATAGGATTGGGCAGAAGAGACGTTTGTGGCACACCTTGACCAGCAGAAGAGATCGGTTGGTAGGACATGTTCTGAGGCATCAAGGGATCACCAATTTAGTATTGGAGGGCAGCGTGGAGGGTAAAAATCATAGAGGGAGACCAAGAGATGAATACACTAAGCAGATTCAGAAGGATGTAGGTTGCAGTAGGTACTGGGAGATGAAGAAGCTTGCACAGGATAGAGTAGCATGGAGAGCTGCATCAAACCAGTCTCAGAACCGAAGACCACAACAACAACAACAAAACCACTGAGGGACAGCTCAGACCAAGCATCAAACAGTTGCTAGGTTTAGCTCATGCTATATAACGAGCCCAGGGTACACATCAGAATTTCACTGAGGTGACAAAAGTCGTGGGACAGCGATAGCATATATAGAGGTGGTGTCAGGGTCGCCTACATAAGGTGTAAACGAGTACTGCATTGGTGATGCTGTCACTGGGCTCAGGTGATTCGTGTGAAAAGGTTTCCGAAGTGATTATGGCAGCACGACGGCAGTTACTGGACTTTGAAACCGGAGTTGCAGCTGTAATTAGGTGCATATATCGTAAATCATTGGGGAATTTCATACTCTGAGACCCGCAGAGTCAAGAGCGCGTCGAGAATGGCACATTTCCGACATTACCTCTAACCACGGACAACGCAGTGGGCAACGGCCTTCACTTAACAACCGAGAGCGGCGGCGTTTGCCTGTAGTTATCAGTGCCAACAGACGAGTAACACTGCATGAAATAACTGCAGAAATCAATGTCGGACGTTCGGCAAATGTATTCGTCAAGAAAGCCCAGCGAAATTTGGCGTTATTGGGCTGTGGCAGCAGACGACCAATGCGAGTGCCCTTGCTAACGGCACGACGTCGCCTGCAGGGCGTCTCCTAGGCTCGTGACCATATCGGTTAGAGCCAAGACGACTGGAAAACCGTGGCCTAGTCGGATAAGTACAGACTTCCGTTGGTGAGAGTCGGAGGGTTCGAGTGTGGTAAAGACACCACGAATCAGTGGACCCAAATTGTCAACAAGGTACTGTGCAGGCTTTGTAGGCAGTCCATTTACTCCAATGGCGATTCTTCTCCTGCAGAGCAGCGTCGTTTAAAGTAAAATTGCTTCGAGTGGACAGCCGATTCACAACTTTCGTTTCCTGTACCACGATTCCTTAATCGCGTGTGTGGCATGTTGATAGTGTGTGTTAATCTGCAAACGCACTGCTACCATCTCGCCCTTCGCCGCTGACACATCAGTCCATCTGATCCCATGGAGCAATGTTTCATTTACGCTGCTGTCTCGTCGCTGGTAGCGCAGCCATCTTATCACCGGAAACTGTGCGACTCTTCACGTCGAAAGTTGAATGAATTACTCGCAGTTTGTGCAGAAAAAACAATATTCACTGCATCTTCTAACGACAGTAACACTTATTTGTTCACCCAAAAGCTGAGCGCAGTGGGTGAACAAATTAGCCTAGAGCAGTGGCTGCTCGGTTTGAGGCGCCATTAGACAGATTGAGCGGCCCTCCCTTCCTCGGGCGTGTGTGTGTTTGTTGTTCTGAGTATAATTTATTTTAAGTATTGTTTAAGTCTAGGCACCGACGACCTCAGCAGTTTGGTCCCTTAGGAATTCACACATTTCACCCAAAAAAGGTTGTTGTCAACACACAGGAAGGAGAAGAAGTATTAATGCACAGTCTGAATGTAGTCTTTTCTCACGACAGATATATGCACCAGTTTTAATAACAAACTATAAATAGTATATTTACAGATAATTACGAATCTTACAAAAAATTTTCCATTTTATATTAAACATTATTGAACCACAGTAGTTAAATATATGAACATTGGAGCCAACATTACTAACGGAGCTCTTGTGCAAGAACGATTCGTGGGCCTACTGGTTCTGGTGCAGTATTTCGTTAGTTTTCACTCACGTCAGCTCGGTGTAGTGCGCCTCATCGTGCTGATATTCTGTCGAAATATATAAAAAAAAACAGTTACTGAAATCTTTAATTTAGGTGAAACAGACGAAATAATTTCCTTAAATTAGTACTGCAGTTGTTATCAGTCACGAAGTGGTTGTGGTTATCTGCATGCCTGTACACCCAAATAACTATGGGTCCAAATACCGGCTGAAACAAGCACCAGTTTAAAAATTGCCACTTCTGGTTATCATTCGTGAAATTATGTCATAATCTCACAACGAATATTATCGTCTGCATGTAGCGAATTCACTAATATCAGTAGTAGGATACTGAGAAACAGCAGTCACTCTACAACGGAAATTGCAAACAAAACACTCGTGGAACCCATCCTAGCACATTTCTCAACTGTCTGGAAATTCTTACCAAACAGCAATAACAGAGTCTTTGAACGGATACAAAGAATGGAAGCACTAACGGTAAAGGGATATTTTGTCCCACGGAAGGACGTAACGGACATGCCAAATGAATTGAACTGCCACATAATTTCCTTTACGATTTGTAGATTTGCTTATACACAGACGCAAACTACTTCGGGAAAGCCAATTTAGGAAGTTAGTCGAATGAAACTTCCATGACGAGATTAGCAGTGTACTACATCCCCCAAAATATGGCTCCTGTTAAATTTGAGACTACAAGTTTACGTTAATTAGGTGTATCATTAATTACTTCTCCCGTGTCTAGTACGTGAAATAAAAGAGAAAAAATCCTAAAACTGCTAAAGTGTTAAGTACCCTCTGCCATATGTTGTTCTGTGGTTTCCTGAGTGTAAATGCAGCTGGAGACCATTTGTTTTCAGTTTTTCTTCAGCAGAGAACAGTTCATTTTCGTTGCAATTTGTTCGATTAGGTTCCTTTTCCGTTCAATGAACACGTTGTGTGGTGGTCTTCGTACACGAGCTACACCAATGAAAAGGAGATAAAGACAATAAATATTTTAAATAATAGGTGTTTAGACTAACTTATTATTCCACAGAACAGAAATGAATTAGTTCTCAAGTATGTGGAAGAAGTCCAGTATGAATGGCCGCTGAATATGCGACTGTAACGAGACTTTCTGAACAATGACAAGTAACCCCCTTTCATATCGCGACCGAGTGTTTCCCTCTGAGATAGCCTCTTGATCACAAGCAGTCTCTCCGTTTCATTTCATACAGACTTCGTACGTCAACGAAAATAAGGCACACGTGTTCCTGTGACGTCGTTGTCAACAATGAGCTGGGTCACAAAATCAACGGAGCCGTTGCGTAGCACCAGTCTCATTGACAAACCTTCCGAAGAAAGAGTCGATTTCGAAGTGCGCTTTCTAGGAAGTCTATTTCGCTTCCTTCGGGCTGTGAGAAGAAGCGAAGAGGTAGGTGAAGGTCGAATTTTTCATTGTGTTGTAGCTGCAGTCCACGCATCAGTGATACGTAGATGGATTTGTCACGTGTGACTTCAGCTTACACGCTCGCCGAGTAATGGTTGAATGACATGAGCAAAGAGGAGCAGAATTTCATTTTTTTGCATAATTGCAGTCCCTACTTTTCGTATTCTCGGTCATGGAAGCATTTGTCTGATCTGAAATTTGATCCACTTACACAGATCTAAGCTGTCTTTTCGCAAACCTCATGATAATGTGAAAAATGATTCTCATCATACTTTTGCAAGCTATAGCTAGAAAACTGTGCAGTTTGTTGAATGTTACTTTCAGAAGATAGTTTCAGTAGGCACTTATGCAGTTTAGCAGGTACGGAAAAAATTTATCAATTTTTTTCAAAATTTGATCGATTATAGTCAAATTTGATACGCTGATTACGAATACGATATTTATTTTCGCCCCAGTCAATTATTTACATCAAAAAAATTGTTTTAAATTTTTTAAAATTTTTTTTATTTTTCAATATTTTGTCGATATAGTGAATTCTGATGCGCTGATTTCGAATTTAACATCCATTTTCATTTTGCCTTGACCGTCGGCGATATCTTCTGCCCGATAAGCGCGGCGCTGCCGATGACGCAACATTGCGTAATACACTAACTAATCAGTATTTTCAAATCATAGGCGGCCGCTGCCGCGGCCGCATTCCAAAAAAAAAACTCCCAACCTAACCTCAAGTGGGCTACGCTACAGATCACTTTATTTATGAAAATACAAAGTACAATCACCAACAAACTTTACATATTCACCCACAAAGCTCTCCAAGCCAGATACATTTGGAATGAAAAATTTTTTCCGTACCTGCTAAACTGCATAAGTGCCGTTTCAGTATCATACTAGGACCAGATGTCCAGATATTTAGCATTTGATTTCCAAAAACATGCTTCACAATATAACATGGATTTCAGTTTCTCGTAGACTACAAAACTGTAGCTAGGACATATTTATTGCAACCGTCACAAACGCACCATCTCAAGTTTCAGTGTTTAACGTTTGAATGAAGGCTATAAACGAACTGGCCAGAGAAAACTCCACGTCTTCCACGCAGTTATATGAAAGTAATTAATCCGTTTCCAAACGTGCATGTCTCCATTACTGGACATTCTGGTTATCAATTTTCTTACCTTGTCGTTAGCAAGTTTCATCCTACAACAATCCGTTACGATAAACATAATCTAATTAATATCTAAACGGTATTTTAATATGTCTGCAGACCCTGATCGCCAGACATCAAATGTGCGTTGAAATGTGGTATGATCAGGATATAACAGAGCTTTTACTGCTTTTGCACAAGGTCTCATTGCCGGGTGTACACAAAGTACGACATACCATATATATGCTGTGTATGCCGTACAGTAACTCCGTCGGGATATTGCTTTTGCACAAGTTCAAGTTAGAACATGACATTTTGTGTCCTTTCAGTTCGTAGGTTTCTAGAAGATTTTGAATAATCCTGAATGGAGTTGTCTGTTTGTAGGGAGTGTTATAAGAAGTATATGGGGTTAGAAAATAATCCATTCTGTTTATGCGGTACAGATTGATGCAGTTATTCAGAAGAGACAAAATTGTAAGGCAGAGATGTTTCATTGTCACTATCGATATTTACGTTGTGTTTTTCTGGTACACTGAGGGAAGCAACGGTTTATAGAGCAGTCGAAGTGATATGTCCCAAAAAGAAAAATCCACGTGTTACAGTTTACTTTTTCCGTTACAGTAGTCACTAAAAGTACCTTGGAAGCAAACGATGAACGAAATTGAAGGTTTTCTAGATGGTGGTTATAATAAGAACAGGAACAAAGAGAAAAATATGCCAATGATTTATGTAGCAGATGGATTTTCTCGGCTTCTTAAGGTTTAAACTAGAAGTACAGATTTTTAGTGAAGTGGTCCAATTTTGCTATCTAGGAAGCGGATTCGACAAGACGTAGATGCGAGTATGGCATAGTATCAAGGACTGCATCAAGGAAAAGTGTGAGAACAACAAAATATAAAATATCGGATATCAATAACATTATGTAAATTTATTTTAAAATCCAACACTGTGAGGCTGTGGAATATAGAGCAAGGAACAATCAAATGAAACGATTTGAACTTTTTAAAACAAGAGTATATTCACAGTTTGTTCTTGGGACTGGTAGTCGGAAGAGGGATTGCAACTCAGATTAGCTTGACTGACTGTAAAGAATGAAATCGAAACTTAAAACACAAAAATATATGTCATGTTAATGTGAGATGCGACAGTGCCAACAATGAACACAAAGACTAAATATCATTTTAGTAATGGCTATTCATGAACACTTTATTTGATGAGTCTTACTATAATGATTAGGTACTGATTTTCTCACTGAAGTAGTCTTATGTGATGCACTGCATTTGTAGAGGGTGTGTCACTCAAAGAAGCAACACGAAGTGACATATATATTGAGTGACGATATTGTTGAATAACAGAAGCGATTACCTTCATCTTTGTTTTACTAATATCAGGTGAGATATTCCTCCCTTGACATATCCAGTTTTGCATTCTACCCTGTCTTTGTTGAGGAACTGTATTGCACTGCTCATAGATCAAAAAAGTGGTCTGAATTATTACTACAAGTAACTGAATAGACCGAGGAAGGTCGACTTTCATGTGAAAAGGTCTACCTACGTAAATTGTTTGCATATATAGAATGAAATATTGTGGTTGAAATATTTTCATTAAGTGAAAAACTGATTGTCATTATTCTTATAATAGCGAGTTCCTCAATACTGTTCACAAATTTGGGAAATTTACATGGTGTAAATTGATAGCACGACGTTAGGAAATATAGTTAAACATACAGTGACTATCAAGTTTCTTTCACCTTTCGAAATGGCTTCGCCATATCTGTAAATTCCATTGTTTTCAATAACTGTTTACCTGAAACCCGTAATTTTTTGCTATTCATGATCACTCAGTACGATATGATGCGAAATGTGGTATGAGACTTAATTATTGGTTTAAGCCAGTTAGTCTCGTCAGTCTGATAGTCTTAACATAATTATTTTCACCTTATAAAACACTGCACTTGAAAGACTGCTTGATTCATATTCCCTGATGTTTTCGCGCATGAAGTCGCGGTTCAATTCGTCACCTGCCAGCCAGGGGAAACCCAGGCTGGTCGATGAGCTGCCAGCACCTGCGCCTCTGCGTCGCCTTCGTCCACCTCGACCAGAGCCGAACGAGAAGAAGACAGTGTCCACCACGGACAGTGGAGAGGCCGTTGAGGATAAACCAAAAGTTCAGCCAATTCATGTAAGCAGCAAAGCCTCCTGCACCACTAGACAAGAATTACAGTAGTGTGCTGCAAGAACGAACTTAAACGAATTCCAGTAACATGCAGATATATATATTGAAATAAAACTTTCTCTTCACAGTTTGGTCCAAGGCCGAGAATTGTGCATTTTGATTTGTCTGATGATGAAGATGAGTTGGAGGAAGTCTCTGGTTCTTATTATCCTCCCAGAGTACCAGTTCCGCCCAGTCAGCTGCAGATCTTTACCAACAGAACACGCAGACGGAAAATCGTTCTGGAGGAACCATCGTTGGAAGTGCAATCTGCGGTGGCACAACTAACAGCTGAGATAAAGGCAATGGTATGTTACCCATGCAGCTGTTACAAGTAGAACACTAACTTAGATGCGCAAACGTGGCTTTCTCTACAGTATTTTATGTGAGATTCTTTTAACAAATATTGTACTAAGAATAGTGCGTATTAGTGACAGTTGTTTTGCCTGAATTAAGTTTAACTGATTGTTCAAGGAGTTGATGAAATTGTTAATCTGTAACCACCTAATATTTCTCTTTTTTTGCATAGTCATAACAAGTACTAACCAATTAACAGGATCTAATATTAGAAATTGTTCATTTAGTTCTGGTCGAACAAACAGAAAAATTAAATAAAAATATTTTGGTCATTCGCAGAAGAACCCGCGGCCTACAAAATGGAGCGGGCTTATACTGGAGAGCCTAGTCGTCATGTATCGAAACAACAGGGATTACCGCCAGAACCATGGACTGGCAGAGAGCCCTGGGTTCTTCAGTCGAATGAAGAGAGGCCTCGCCCCTGTTCGTGAGGCAGTGAGAAGATTTCTGCATCTTAAGAAGAATACGGGGAAGAGACAGCTGCCCACAGGCATAGACTCAACTCTGCGTGATTACTTTCTTCATTGTGAGCACCTTGACCCCAATTACCCGCCAATTATTCCATTAACTCCACAGCTTCTTGAAACCTCGCTGTGAGCGGACTGTCGCAAGCCAGTCTGGTTTGGTTTCAATAAAACACCTTAAAAACTATTGTAATATTTTATTGTAGATTTAGTTGAAAAAAATATTTCTACGGAGACTAAGTAATATCATAGAGGACAAGTAAGGACGTAACACATGGTCCTCTATGTGCACACTGTCTTTGCGAATTAATACGGAAATCCCTGCGTAGCGAGGCGATAATGCCAACTGTTTTATGCCAAATGTGGCCCTTAGAAATGTGATTTGTGATGCACGCTGTACGGCGAACGAAACTGCTAAGGTGTGTTGGTAATGGTGGGTACACATACTTTTAGCCCTTCAGAATTGTGGGTACACATAAACTTCTTGACTTCAAACTTTCACGCTTGGGCATAATATCAATTAAACCACTGAGAATTCTCCATTCAACAATGCGAAGCTCTTGTCACATTCATGTGATACAACCACACTTATTACATTATTCTGTACTGCACATAAAAAGCTTCACCATTAGTTCAGTAGGTTGGGAAATACCGAAATGCATTTGACAGGCGTATCGTCTCCGACGTATTCGCGTTACATGCAGTGTATGATTCCAGCGCTAGTTTACTTACATGATTAATTACCAGAAATGTTTCATGCTACCGGATCACTGTTCGTCACCCCCAGTAATTTCCAGTAATTACATTAAAGATAAATATTTCCGAGAGAGAAATCTGCAAAATTCCAATACACAAACCAGCAGCACTTAATCACATTATTGAAATACGATACCAGGACGGAAAGAGACTGAAAATAAGAGAAAATATTAAGACTTTCCAGCAGCACACAGCAATTCTATTAAAAATTATTAAAAGGTTATTTTTTAATGTATTTGAACTTCCACTCCTATGAATGTGATTCCTGAATCCTTCCTGGTCATACTGACAAAGTTTTATGAATTTATTTGTTAAAGTATAGAAGTGGAAATTAAAATGTGCTATGGTGCTTCTCCTGCTCCAAGTAGGCTTGTTTGACGTCCTACCCCCATTAAGTAAGAAATATGAGGTATTGGTATCTTATCAGGAAACAGAAAAAAACCTTAATTATTTCCACAGATGTAGTAACATGATCATAAGCTCTTCTGAATCTCTTTGAAATTGAAAAAGTGCTCCTGAATGGGAAACTTTTAAACATAGCAATACTGTAAGCAACACACTAGCAATGGAAGAGTGGCTGTCTTCACAAAATGTGGTTTAAGGTACCATTCGATACAGGAGAGCCACTGGTGCACTAAACAGTTCTTATGAGAGCCGTATGTTAGTAATAGCCTTGACATCGTAGAATACAGTAGTTCAGACAGCGTAGATACTCGAACATGAAATGTTTTACACTTCATTTAACTATTACGGAGTATACAAATCAGACATTAAAATATGTGTGAAGTCATCATATGTGGAGATCTCAATATTTGTTTCATTTCTCATAGAAGATATTAAGTGCACCTGGAGTAAACGCTAAACAGTTTGGATTCATTCCTACTGCAAGATTCCGAGCAACAGCAGAAGGACATAATGGTTGATAATATGTTTCCAAATTCAACTGAATTTTCTATGAAATTTTTGTCAAGCCCACGATAAATTGGTGATCTAACCAGACGACAACACGAATATTTTCGCAGCAGTGAGGTTTATTTTTCAATAATCTTTTTCTTTACTATAAGCCAGAGACTACCATTGTAATAATCGGAGAGAACATTTGGCTACCATTTTGGATCAAAGTACCATATGCTACAAAGACAGACCTTTAGGTAAAATATAGGACCTGAAAAACAAATAGTCAAGCACACTACAAGTATTGTTTGAAAACACTTCCCTAAATCTCCAGAAAGGCAAAACTTACGCACTATGTTCCAAAATACAAAATTCCAAGAAGGAAACAAATGCCAGGATGATAATTACATAGCTCTGAATCAAAGTATTTGCTAGGTGCACTGAAACCCCTAAAGGCAGCAAGCAACATTGCAGTAATTAGTGTTAAATATAAATCATTTAGCAGTAACTTCCCAGATTTCCTCCCTAAGAAAAAATAAATACTAGGAGGTACTTTGGCCTATGAAATTGGATACATTAGATCTACAATCTACAAAAGCAAAGTTATCAGAGACCACAATGGTCTTCACGTTACTGAGAATCACTAACGTTTCTGGCGATATTTGTATTTCTGAGAATGGATGAAAATTATATGCTTGCATCAGTACTCCACCTTGAGTTACCTTTGTAATTAGTCAATGACATGCATTATGTAATGTGTTAAAACATAAAGTAGCAAAAGTCGTTTACAAAAGTGGATATAAAGCTGTGAGATTTAGTTGTAGCCCCATAACCTGCCATTTCGTGTTCCATAAATCTTTGGGACGGTAATTTATAATAGAATATTGAAAGCCTTTCCCTCAATAGTTTTATAACAGCAGATGAGTTGGTCTTCTCGACAGATAAAGCGGTAAACAACTAGAAAAATCACTCTTTTGGCAGCCTTTTATTGTATAGGTCAACAATTTCTACTAGTAAAATTAAAATGGTATAGCAATATAGGGATTCTGTTTACAGGAACGAGCCATATGTAAACACCAGAAAAGACAATGTCACCTTTTCATATTATACGGGAGGACTAAAACAAAATTTGGATGCACGAGCATTAAATATGCTGCTTCACAGGATACAATGTTTCGATTTTACCGTTCTTGACTCACGTAAATCATTTAGCTATAAGTTAGACAACATTTCAAAATTGAGAAGTTTTCTGATGACACAAATGTCCTCAAAAAAGTACAAAGGCCAACGTACCACATGTATAATGACATATGTTTTAAGTAGTTCTGAATAAAACGTTTAACCGTAATATTTCAGTTTTATGTGACCAGTTTTATATTGCGCTAATTATGATCCTTTGTAAACCGATATAGCTATCACAGCGTGCCAATAAAAAGCTTAGTTACCTTCATTATAACTACGTAGTTAACGCAAATTCTGCGATTAGTAGTAAGGTTTCAGATAACAAGTGTGCATCACAAAGTATGACGCCGGCCGTTGTGACCGAGCGGCTCTAGACGCTTCAGTCCGGAACCACGTGGCTGCTACAGTCGCAGGTTCGAATCCTGCCTCGGGCATGGATGTGTGTGATGTCCTTAGATTAGTTAGGTTTAAGTAGTTCAAAGTCTAGGGGACTGATGGCCTCAGATGTTAAATCCCACAGTGCTTAGAGCCATTTGAACCATTTAGACAAAGTATGACACTACCGGCCCTATTAAATTACTGATATGACGATACTGTTATTCCTGTGAAAGGATAGTTCTTTGATAATGTTCGCGCTTAATGGAAAGATATCGGACTAATTTTGTTTCCTCAAATACATCTGCTGAAAGGGAGTAGCAGCAAGATAAAAGGGAATCGATCCCAGGCACTATTAGCAATCAAGTTAACTGTAATTACGAAGAAGGAAGCGGTCGCCAGCCTAATTAGGCAAAGTTGAGCTCAGTACTTGCATGGTTCATAAAGGAAACCTAATTAGGCTGGCGACCGCTTCCTACTTCGTAATTACAGTTTACTTGATTGCTAATAAAGCCTGGGTTCGATTCCATTTTATCTTGCTACTGCATCCATTCATTAGATGTATTTCAGGAAACAAAATTAGCCAGATATATTTCCATTAAAGACGATCATTATCAAAGAACTATCATTTCATGGGAATAACATTATCGTCATATCAGTAATTTAATAGAAGCTGGCAGTCTCATACTTTGTGATGCACTCTTATTATCTAAACGGTCACTACTAATGGCAGAATTTGTATTAAATGGTTCAAATGGCTCTGAGCACTATGGGACTTAACTTCTGAGGTCATTAGTCCCTTAAAACTTAGAACTACTTAAACCTACCTAACCTAAGGACATCACACACATTCATGTCTCAGGCAGGATTCGAAACTGCGACCGTAGCAGCCACGTGGTTCCGGACTGAAGCACCTAGAACCGCTCCGCAACAACCGCCGGCATCATAGTTCGTGATGAAAACTTGATATGTGAAACCCTACTACTAGAATTTGCGTTAGTTACATAGATATAATGAATGTAACTAAGATTTTAATTGGCACACCTTGGTTCCTATATCAGTTTACAAAGGATCATATTTAGCGCCATATAAAAAAGTTCACATATAACTGAAATATTAGGGTTTAATGTTTTATTGGGAACTACTCAAAGCATTTGTCTTTATACAAGTGGTATGTTTGTCTTTCTACTTTTATCAGGACACTTGTGTCATGAGAAAACCTCTTCATTTTGAAAAGTCCTCTAACTTATTGTTAAATGATTTATTTGAGTCATGAACGCTAAAATCGAAGCATTGTAATCTGTGAAGCAGCGTATTTAATGCTCATGCATCCAAATGTAGTTCTAGTCCTGCCGTATAATATAGAAAAGTGACATTCTTTTTTCTGATGTTTAGATATGGCTTGTTCTTGTAAAAAGAATCCCCATAATGCTATACCATTTTAATTTCCCTAGGAGAATACCATAAAAGACTGCCAACAGAGTGATTTTCTGTTTTTGTACCGCTTTGTCTGTCGAGCAGACCAACTAATCTGCTGTTATAAAACCATTGAGGAAAAGGTTATCATTATTCTATTACTAAATAAATTACCGTCCCCAAGATTTAAAAAACACGAAATGGCAGTTTATGGGGCTACAGCTAATGCCACTTCATATATCCACTTTTATAAACGAATGCTGCTACTACATGTTTTAACACATCACATAATTCATGTCATTGATAATTACAACGTGTAACGTTCCCTGGCAAATTCTCGTTATTAAAGAACAAGAGTTTATTTGTACCATATACGCCGCTCTGGGCAAGTTGTATATATCGTAATTATTGAACAAAAATATTACTGAATGTGGTGTAAAAGACATTTGTTATTCTCCTTATATTTTTTGTTGTAATATTCCTCTGTATTTAGGATAGGAATTTTTCTGTATTTATTATGTGATTGTAAAATGTGTCAGTATTTGCGATAGCAGAGATATGTTGCCAGAAGAGAATAATATCGTCAATTTGCAAAGAAATGTTAATAGTCAGCAATACTATTTAAGCACAACGCATTATGTATTCTTTGGTCTTCTCTGTTCAGAAGTCATTGCGGTAGGACACTGTGAAAGAGTTTTTTACGAATGGGTAGACTTCTTTTGTCTCTGTCTGGACTTAGCCGCCATTAGACGATGCGTTACGAATTAATGTGAGTTGTATTGTTGTTTGATCTAAATATATTAGAGTTTATCAAAAGTGTGAATTATTTATGTAAATTAGCTTGCCCACGTCATCTATAAAATTTCTTTAAGAATTTTTCAGCATTTTTTAGCGGTGTTGCTGGGCTGTGCCGCGACCAACAATAGCAAACCCGTAAATCGGGAACAGATGCATAAAAATCAATGGTGAATTAAGAAATTGTTCTTCTTTTTCAGTGATCCTGTGGCTGATAAAATTTGAATTAATTATACGTTTGTGCATTCGTAGGCGGATAGCTAATGTTAGTTAACATTGAAATTTAAACAGTTTGGTTCTTTCAAAATATCTTAAATGTGTAATGAAGTAGGTTTGATCAGTGATAAATGTCGGCTTGGCAATAATTAAAACATTTTCTGCTAATAGAGGTAATCTTGTGTTCTATGGCTAGTGCCGGGATAAAATTCAGTAAAAATATTTAACAAAAAATCCACTGCATCAGGAAAGTGTATGCCAAGGCCGAATGATTTAAAGGACCCAATTCTCAACCTAATATTCTTAACCAGTTCATATGAGTTCACGTAAATATTATTTTTTCTTTAAATGAACGTAATAATTAAGTAAGTAAAAATTTTTTTATTACCACACGAAAATAAGAGAGTGGTTCTACAACAAAGTTCGCACGAAAGAAAATTAACTTAAAAACAACAGATAAATTTTATTATTCTTCTTTAACGAAATTTCAAATCAATCCCATTCGTTTCGATAGCCGATTTCGTTAAATTGGCGCCCAACGTGGGGCTCGAATATGCAGTGGCCACTAAATACCCGTGAGATAACTAGGGAATTAATATAGTCGAACTTTGTTGCAGAACATTTAATAATTTTTCTATGTATTGTATGTATTGCATAACCAATATTGTGTGGTAATACCTGTGTATGATTTTTTGCATGAGAACACTATGTACCCAGAGGCAAGCTGAAGAAGAGAGCTCAATATTTCGAAAAATTAATTACCTACCACAATATCAGGGGGCAGCTGCACCCAAGATAGATCACCAAAAGGTAAAGCTACAGTGTAGTTGTCCTGTGGGTAGTAAAGTAGCCTCAGTGCAGTGTTCTCGGATCATTAGTGGTGTGCTTGTTGTTAGTAAATTGTTTTAAAATAACAGGACATTTAGGTAGTTAGTCATTGTATTATATAGTAAGTGTGTATTAGTTAATGTCCATTTCTTGTGTGATTATGTCAGTGAAACCTGAGTGTTAGGATATTTAGTTCAGATTTTATTTCTTTTGTTTACTATGGTTAGATTGCGTAGTCAGAAAGATATCAACATGGATAATGAGCAACAGTCAGTAAGTAGTGATACCGAGTTGGAAAGTGGGACACAAAGTAATGTTAGTGACGTAGTTCAGGAAGTACAATGTGAGAATCTGGGGGCAGAAGGACAAGAAATGTTGCCATTGCCACCCAGTGATTCAGTTGATAGCGGAAATACTGTGCCATCCGCAAGCACTGGACACGGACCAGAGAGTGGTGAGGTGTCAGAAGTGCAATCATTAAGAGTTATGTTCGAGCGCATGCTCAATTTCCAAGCTGAATTTGTACGTGTGCAAGCAGAGCGTGATAGAGAACGTGATGCTAAACAAGCAGAACGCGATAGAGAACGTGATGCTGAACAAGCAGAGCGTGACCAGAGATTGGTAGCTGAATTTGCCAAACAAGCAGAGCGCGATAGAGAACGTGATGCTAAACAAGCAGAGCGTGACCGACGCCTGCATGAGAGGGACTTGCAGTTGATGCAAACTTTAGAAGTTATGCAAAGTGAGATTGTTAGTTTGAAACAAAAATATGAAACTATACCCAAAACGGTGCAAGAATTAAGCGAAAGAGTAGATAGTGTTCAAGTGGCTAACGCCAATATCGTAGAGGAAATCAGTGTCCTAACTAACAGAGTCGAACAACTAGAAATTGACACAACTCAAGTAATTGAGAACAAAGTGTCCGAACAAGTGCACAAAGTAGAAAATGTAGTCATAAAAGAAATAGATCAGAAAGTGCACGCCGCAATTGAGGCCAGAGATGTGGGCTCAAATGCGGAAGTGCAGAACCTGAAAAAGCTGGTACACAATGACATTCCGCTGTGGCAGCGGAATGTCAACCGTCGTCTTGCCGAAATAGAAAGCAGCTTGCGGCATGACGACTTACAGCTGTATGTCACGCCAGCCAGGTCCAACAATGATAGGCATATAAATACTGCAGTAAAAAATTGCGACTGCGAGACAGAACAGGCAACCAATGTAAGCGAAACAAATAAATGTCATTCCAAAGTAGTGATTGAAGAAAGCTTGATTAGGAACCGACAGTTTCAGATCTTTACAACGGAGAAGAAATCTGTTCACCCTGTAGTGTTTATCAAGGGATTTAGAAACATTTTGCCTAGCGTTTGGAGTCATACCCAGAAAATACAGTTCGTTATGTCTTACATACAAGGAGATGCTGCATTATGGGCAACCGAAGCAGCTGACAGTTGTGATACATATGAGCAATTTGAAAAAGCATTCTTGGCCAAATATTGGTCAACATGTATCCAGGAGAGATTACGGAAGGAGGTATATAATCCAGAGCCGTATTCTCCACGACTAGGCAATTTGCGAAAATATTTTGAGAAGTACATTAATAAGACCCGTTACTGGGACGAACAGATTTCATCCCGGGATTTGATCAGACTTTTGAAATCACACTTGCCGATACATGTAAAGGAAAAGCTTATACACGTGCCTGAAAATGATATGGAACATTTCTTGTCTGTTCTGGACTCAATTGACCTGATTCAGGAGGACGTTAAGGCAGCCTATGAACAGGCTAGAAGTAACGGAAACGGTTATAGAAATGGTCGAAATAACACGCCTCCACCAAGTAATGGAAACGGCGGAGGTAATAATAGGAGACGAGATTATGCACAAAACGGAAATAGAAGTAGAGACCGGAACGGCAATAGTCCGCCGGTGAATAATGACCGGAAAAGGAGGTTCGATGACCGGTATGAGACAGGCCCACCAAGCAATAATAGATGGAAAAATGCCAGGGGGCCGAGCAATACTAATACTTATAATGATGCAAACCGAACTTGGCCGCAGAACCAGAGGCCCAGTCCGGACCGGCAAAACAGTGATAGATATGACAATAACCGACCGCCACCACAAAATGCGCCAATTGCGCAACCGTGGCGGCCGACGCAACACAACGTGCACATAGTGGAGGTCAGTGACACAGAGCAGCCACACCCATCCACTAGCAATAATTCAACAAACTAGATGCAGCCGAGATACGCTCTCCATCGTCGGCTGAGGTTTGGAGTGAGAGCAGCCCGACACAGAACAAAACACCGAACAAAATCTGTATCCTTAGGTATAATGACGGGGTACAGATGGGAGATGAATTAATAACTGAACCATCCACGTGCATAAAGGAGCACAAAGACAAAGTACAAGCGATAATAGAGATCAAAATTAACAATATTGATGTGCAAGCGGTCGTAGATACAGGTGCTACTGTCAGTGTTATGAGTATGGACTTATTCAAAGTACTGGGGAAGGAAAGGCGTATGCTGACTTTTCCCGTGAATAATTGTAAAGTCACTGGAGCCATAAGTGCACAGCGACAAATAATTAAACTCCAAGTGCGGGTAGAGATGTATGTAGGGGATGAAGCCATAGCGTGCTCATTCCTGGTAGTAAAGGGTTTAAAGGTAGCCTGCATTTTGGGGGTAGATTTTTTAAGAGAAAGGGACGCAATAATCGACCTTTCTCGGGGAAAATTAAGCTTGATGAATGCTGGTAGGAGAATAGAATTGTCCATGCTCAGATCTGAAGAGGTACCTGTACCTAATTGTAACGCTATTAACATAAGGTGTAGGAATCAGTGGATACTACATTTGGACAATCATTGTCTAGGTCAGAATCTCTATTATCCTGACGTACAAGATGATCAATTAAAAGCAAATGTGGACGCACTTGTGAACAAAGTATCACAGTCCGAAAATTTGAATTCAATGCAACAACAGGATTTGGTACAGTTATTATCTAATTATGCAGATGTATTTTCAGAACGACCAGGAATTGTTAAGGGATATCAGTACAATATCGAGGTGAAGCCTCACAAAACTTACTGTCGAGCTTCATACTCCATTCCTTGGTCCAAGAAGGAAATACACTCCTGGAAATGGAAAAAAGAACACATTGACACCGGTGTGTCAGACCACCATACTTGCTCCGGACACTGCGAGAGGGCTGTACAAGCAATGATCACACGCACGGCACAGCGGACACACCAGGAACCGCGGTGTTGGCCGTCGAATGGCGCTAGCTGCGCAGCATTTGTGCACCGCCGCCGTCAGTGTCAGCCAGTTTGCCGTGGCATACGGAGCTCCATCGCAGTCTTTAACACTGGTAGCATGCCGCGACAGCGTGGACGTGAACCGTATGTGCAGTTGGCGGACTTTGAGCGAGGGCGTATAGTGGGCATGCGGGAGGCCGGGTGGACGTACCGCCGAATTGCTCAACACGTGGGGCGTGAGGTCTCCACAGTACATCGATGTTGTCGCCAGTGGTCGGCGGAAGGTGCACGTGCCCGTCGACCTGGGACCGGACCGCAGCGACGCACGGATGCACGCCAAGACCGTAGGATCCTACGCAGTGCCGTAGGGGACCGCACCGCCATTTCCCAGCAAATTATGGACACTGTTGCTCCTGGGGTATCGGCGAGGACCATTCGCAACCGTCTCCATGAAGCTGGGCTACGGTCCTGCACACCGTTAGGCCGTTTTCCGCTCACGCCCCAACATCGTGCAGCCCGCCTCCAGTGGTGTCGCGACAGGCGTGAATGGAGGGACGAATGGAGACGTGTCGTCTTCAGCGATGAGAGTCGCTTCTGCCTTGGTGCCAATGATGGTCGTATGCGTGTTTGGCGCCGTGCAGGTGAGCGCCACAATCAGGACTGCATACGACCGAGGCACACAGGGCCAACACCCGGCATCATGGTGTGGGGAGCGATCTCCTACACTGGCCGTACACCACTGGTGATCGTCGAGGGGACACTGAATAGTGCACGGTACATCCAAACCGTCATCGAACCCATCGTTCTACCATTCCTAGACCGGCAAGGGAACTTGCTGTTCCAACAGGACAATGCACGTCCGCATGTATCCCGTGCCACCCAACGTGCTCTAGAAGGTGTAAGTCAACTACCCTGGCCAGCAAGATCTCCGGATCTGTCCCCCATTGAGCATGTTTGGGACTGGATGAAGCGGCGTCTCACGCGGTCTGCACGTCCAGCACGAACGCTGGTCCAACTGAGGCGCCAGGTGGAAATGGCATGGCAAGCCGTTCCACAGGACTACATCCAGCATCTCTACGATCGTCTCCATGGGAGAATAGCAGCCTGCATTGTTGCGAAAGGTGGATATACACTGTACTAGTGCCGACATTGTGCATGCTCTGTTGCCTGTGTCTATATGCCTGTGGCTCTGTCAGTGTGATCATGTGATGTATCTGACCCCAGGAATGTGTGAATAAAGTTTCCCCTTCCTGGGACAATGAATTCACGGTGTTCTTATTTCAATTTCCAGGAGTGTAGTAGCTAAAGAAATAAGAAAACTGATCGAGTGGGGAATAATAGAACCGTCTTTGTCCCCTTATAGTAGTCCTTTGGTGGCGGTAGCAAAAGCAGACGGACAGGTACGGTTAGTACTAGATGCGAGAGACATAAATGAAATTATTGTACCTGTTAGGACTCATCCGGAAAATCTTGATGAGCAAATTCAAAAATTTCATGGAGTGCAATATTTGACATCTATTGATATGAGAAGTTCTTTCTGGCAAATCCTGCTCACACCCGAGTCGAGGAAATATACTGCATTTATATTTGGGGGAAGGAGCTACCAATTTAGGGTACTACCTTTCGGCCTAAATGTAAGTGCAGGAGTTTTTATAACAGCCCTCGACGCGGTTTTAGGTCCGGATTTGCTGCAAAGGGTAACAGTGTATGTAGACGATCTAGTGATTGCCACTGCCACCTGGGAGGAGCACGTAGAACTACTGAGTAAAGTCTTAGAAAGGTTTAAGCAAGCGGGAGTAACAGCGAATCTTGATAAATCCAAATTTGGACGTAATCAGATTAAATTTCTAGGTCACATAATAACACCACAAGGCATCAAGCCTGACAGCAAAAAACTTGATGTAATTCGTGGGTTTCCTAGTCCGAGAACTAAGAAACAGCTCAAAGCATTTATAGGTCTAGCATCTTTTTTTAGACGGTTTGTTCCAAACCAGTTAATGAATAACGAATCTTTATTGAGCCTGTTGCGTAAAAATGCGCACTGGGTGTGGACAGAAGAATGTCAACGCGCATTTGACGCTATCAAAAATGCCTTGGTGAACGCCAACATACTGCGACACCCAGACATGACAAAAGATTTTTGTATAGCGACAGATTCGTGTTCATACGGTCTGGGCGCGTGTTTATTTCAGTGGGACAGGAGCAACGACCCCACAACAATCAATGTAATCGGATTTGCCAGCCGCACACTAAACAGCTGCGAGAGAGCATATTCCGCTACCGAATTAGAGGCTCTTGCAGTGGTTTGGGCGGTAAAGAAATTTAACTATTACATCTATGGTAAAGAAGTCAAAGTATTCAGTGACCACCAGGCTTTGAGTTATTTAATGACTTGCAAATTATACCATACCCGCTTGCTAAGATGGAGGTTAGCATTACAGGAATATAAAATTAAAATCATGTACCTTAAAGGACAAGATAATGTTGTAGCAGACGCCTTGTCGAGGCTTCCACTAGGGCAATCCTCAATGTCAAATATTTTGGGACAATCGGAGGAATATCGAATACTATTAGTACAAGATAAGGTACATAGGAGGGACTTTTTACATATGTGTAAAAATATGTCCATATTGCAGGAAACTGATCCGATTTGGCGAGATATCATTAGTAAAATTAAAGAAGGAACCAATCTTAAAAGTGTTCAGAATTTCAAAATAGTAGATAATATTCTGTATTATAAAACAGGTGTGTCAAATGACCATGGAGTCGTGTGTATACCACAACAGGCTATCCCAGCTGTAGTGTGGCACACGCATTTAGCATGGGGTCACGCTGGGATAGGCAAGACAATAAGGATTTTGTCCAAATTCTGTTATTTTAAGGGGATAAGCCAGCAGACTCGCACCATTATCAGGACTTGTCCTCTGTGCCAAAAAGCTAAGTTTCAAAATAAGTCCACAAGGTTTGAACTGCATCCTGTAGTGCCTCATCGACCACTTCAGTTAGTATCTATAGACATAGCAGGACCCTACCCACGAGCCAGGGGTGGATTGAAGTACATTTTAGCGGTGTATGACCTTTTTTCTAAATATTTAAAAATATACTGCCTTAAATCAGCCACTGCTCGTGGAATAGTTAAATGGTTAGGGAAGGAATATTTTACACAAGTGGGTAAGCCTGAAGCGATAATATCGGATAATGCTTCCTATTTTACAGGCCATACCTGGAAAAACTATTTACATGAACAAGATATAAAGCATATACTAATTTCCCGTTTTCACCCACAAGCAAGTTTAGTAGAGAGAACATTTGGAGAGTTAAATAAATTTTTCAGGTTATACATTGCATATAAACACACAAGATGGCCAGATCTGATACCTAAGTTTGTAGAAGTTCACAACGCAACCCCGCATGCTTCTACGGGGTATCCACCAAACGAGATTATAATGAATAATAATAGAGTTTTGAATGAGTGGCTGGCACCTTTGCCTAAGGTCCCAGTCATTCCTGAGCCTAAGGAAGAGAAGATAAGAAAAGCAGGGTGCAACCTTACCAGGTGCGCTCAGAAAAGGAAAGAAAAATATAATCGACATGTGACGAATAACCAAAAAATTTAGTGTTGGGGACTTGGTACTCTTACGCAATCATCCTAAGTCCTCGGCATCCTTGAAACAGAATAGCAAGTGGCAATTGGTGTACAATGGACCTTTTAGAGTAGTAAGTGTGCCACATGAATGTAGCTATCTCTTAGCAGATCCCCACTCAGGAAGAGTACAGGGACTGTATCCGCGTAAGGATGTAAAAGCATTCCTACAGTAAAAGACTAATAGTCCTATGTGGACACCATTCTTTTGTAAATAATGAACATTAATGATGTGTGATCTTTAGAGATAATGTACTAGTGTAGAAGTGTTTAGTTATAAGAATATGATTGACTTTCTCATGTGTATGGATATTTGTGTTATGTACTCTTTTAATTTGTGTTATCTAGAACATGCTCTAAATGTTTGCACAGATAATCTGATTAGTGCAATTATTTGTAGTGTTAAGCTGTGACAGAGTTCAATCAAAAAGAACATTTTAGTAATGATTAGTTAGTGTACTACATAATTTTCTATGTGCCCAAATTTGAAATATTTCTTGGCACAATCTTTTCTATTATCTGTATGTATGTATATATGTGTAGTTGTCAGATTGACAGATTCGAACCCAGAATAATATCAATAATATGAGGCCCTGAGAACTTTATTATCTAACCAATGTTATTAGAGAAAATAATGCACCCAGTAGTGACCCGAGGGCACCACGGGAGGCAAACTTGTTGCAAATTTATGTAATGCAAAGTTACGCACAAAGAAGCTTCAATTGAAGCATGTGCAGATTCAAACAGTAAAAAAGAGCTAGACAGATACAGTCCATGTCAATTTTTGCCTACAGAGACTACACTGTAGTTACGTAGGACGTTGATAGTAAAGTGTGACATGAGTTCAAAGGAGTTATTGAACAATATGCCTGAATCCGGCTGGAATGCACAAATAAAATCTACTAGAACACGAATATAGATGACTTTTGGGCAAACTAATACCAAATTTTAATATTTTGTTACCATGTACGCAAATATCACACCTTGGTAAAGAGTTACGAATGTGCTATTACAAAAAAAAAAAAAAAAAATTGCACAGCGGACATTGTAAATAAAAATAAAGGAACTTAAACAAAAGTGCAGTATTGTGCGGCAGAGACAGACAGTGACTGTTAAACCTGCAGCAATACGTCACGGAGTAGTTGTGTATAAGTGATAAAAAACTGTATCATCGCCGTGTGTGCAAGTGGACAAGGAACTAGCACGACACGAACAGTGAACCGATAACGGACGGTGGATCAAGCTAGTGTCAAACTTTAACTCTTTGTGTGTCAAGGGACGCTAGGAAAGCGCATTGACTACGAAGATACATTTTGTCCTAAGGTGAAAACTTGCGTGTGACTAATGACAAGTCATGACATGGTGAAAAATATTGTATGCCCATAAAACGTGTTACTGTGACAACGAAACATTGTGCAAACCAGACTAGTGAAGGCCTACTGAGTAATAACTGCCACTAACTGTGTGCGTTCTTTCCCACAGCAGGAAAAATGCCTATAAGGATAGTACACTGTTTCTGAACTTGTTGCATGTTTCCTGGAGCACTGCAAGAAAACGTCGCACGGGCGAGCGGATATCCAACGCGCATCCGGCTACATCAGCTATGCAGCGGCCGCAGCAGCCCGTAGCAGACCAGACAGACAGCCACGCCCCTCCGCGCCGTAGCTGTCAACGCCGGGGGCGGTGACCTACACGGAGTCAGCGCGCCGCGCCGAGCGCCGCTCAACAATCACTCCGCACCGCTCACCAAATACAGCATTATTGAT
Organism: Schistocerca serialis cubense; assembly: GCF_023864345.2. Lineage (NCBI taxonomy): Eukaryota > Metazoa > Arthropoda > Insecta > Orthoptera > Acrididae > Schistocerca > Schistocerca serialis. The sequence goes on from NC_064646.1 coordinate 5,506,478, forward strand.
TTTTTTTTTATGTTCACATAAACTGAATAACATGTCAATGACTTCATCTCGATAAACACTGAACATTTACTACGTAGGACAAGTGACCTTGTAGTGTATCACAAGAATAATAGTATCACACACAAAAAACTTCAGTCGAACTGTATGTGTCTGTGATCTTCTGTAATTGTGTAACCGTTTGTGACGAACTGAATTTAATTCAAATGAATAACTGCATTTAATTCAAATGACCATGAACCAACTGAGATGGCTGGGCTCCGGCACAGTTTTGCCCAGGTTTCCTGTTTGCCTACGCCCAAATGGGGGAGCCATGAACTTATATAACCCTGGGACTAAATAAAAGAGCCATTCCGTAAAATATACAAGTGTAAAGAACGTTACTGGCACCATTGTGTCAAAGTGTAAAAACTCTTTGCCAAATGCTGCCAGGGGGCAATGTAACGTTCCCTGGCAAATTCTCGTTATTAAAGAACAAGAGTTTATTTGTACCATATACGCCGCTCTGGGCAAGTTGTATATATCGTAATTATTGAACAAAAATATTACTGAATGTGGTGTAAAAGACATTTGTTATTCTCCTTATATTTTTTGTTGTAATATTCCTCTGTATTTAGGATAGGAATTTTTCTGTATTTATTATGTGATTGTAAAATGTGTCAGTATTTGCGATAGCAGAGATATGTTGCCAGAAGAGAATAATATCGTCAATTTGCAAAGAAATGTTAATAGTCAGCAATACTATTTAAGCACAACGCATTATGTATTCTTTGGTCTTCTCTGTTCAGAAGTCATTGCGGTAGGACACTGTGAAAGAGTTTTTTACGAATGGGTAGACTTCTTTTGTCTCTGTCTGGACTTAGCCGCCATTAGACGATGCGTTACGAATTAATGTGAGTTGTATTGTTGTTTGATCTAAATATATTAGAGTTTATCAAAAGTGTGAATTATTTATGTAAATTAGCTTGCCCACGTCATCTATAAAATTTCTTTAAGAATTTTTCAGCATTTTTTAGCGGTGTTGCTGGGCTGTGCCGCGACCAACAATAGCAAACCCGTAAATCGGGAACAGATGCATAAAAATCAATGGTGAATTAAGAAATTGTTCTTCTTTTTCAGTGATCCTGTGGCTGATAAAATTTGAATTAATTATACGTTTGTGCATTCGTAGGCGGATAGCTAATGTTAGTTAACATTGAAATTTAAACAGTTTGGTTCTTTCAAAATATCTTAAATGTGTAATGAAGTAGGTTTGATCAGTGATAAATGTCGGCTTGGCAATAATTAAAACATTTTCTGCTAATAGAGGTAATCTTGTGTTCTATGGCTAGTGCCGGGATAAAATTCAGTAAAAATATTTAACAAAAAATCCACTGCATCAGGAAAGTGTATGCCAAGGCCGAATGATTTAAAGGACCCAATTCTCAACCTAATATTCTTAACCAGTTCATATGAGTTCACGTAAATATTATTTTTTCTTTAAATGAACGTAATAATTAAGTAAGTAAAAATTTTTTTATTACCACACGAAAATAAGAGAGTGGTTCTACAACAAAGTTCGCACGAAAGAAAATTAACTTAAAAACAACAGATAAATTTTATTATTCTTCTTTAACGAAATTTCAAATCAATCCCATTCATTACGACCGATTTCGTTAAAAACGGTAACTCAAGGTGGAGTACTGGTCAAGCATTTAATTTTAATCCATTATGGGGAATACAATTATGGCCAGAAGAATTAGTGATTCTCAGTGACTTAAATAGCACTGTGCTCTCTGATACCTTTGCTTTTGTAGATTGTAGATCTAATGGATCCAATTACACAGACCAAAGTTTCTCCTAGTATTTTTTCATAGGGAGAAAATCTTGGAAGTCATTGCTAAATTACTCGAATTTAACACTATTTAGCGCAATGTTGCTTGCTGCCTTTATGAATTTCAGTCCGCTTAGCAAATCTGTAATTATCATACTGGCATTTGCTTTCTTCTTGAAATTTTGTGTTTCGGTATATAGTGCAAAATTTTTGCCTTTATGTAGACATAGGGAAGTGGTTTCAAAGAATACTTGTAGTGTATGTTTAACTCTTTGCTGTGCTAGTCCTATATTTTAGCTAAAGTCCTGTCTTTGTAGCATGTGGTACTTTGATCCAAAATGATAGCCAAATGTTCTCTCGGATTTCACTATGGTAGTCTGTGGGTTCTAATAAGGAAACAGATTATCGAAAAATAAACCTGGCTGCTGCGAAAATATTCGTGTTGTCATTTGGTTAGATCATCAATTGATTGTGGGCTTCACAAAAATTTCATAGAAAATTCAGTTGAATTTAGAAGCATATTACCACCCAGTATGTCCTTCTGTTGTTGCTCGGAATGTTACAGTGGGAATGAGCCGAAACTGTTTTGCGTTTACACCACGTGCACTCAATATCTTCTGTGAGAGATGAAACAAATATTGTAAACTTCACATATGATGAATTCGCAACTATTTTTAATGTCAAAAATGTATGCTCCTTGATAGTTAGATGAAGTGAAAACATTTCAAGTATCTACACTCTCTGAACTATTGTATTCTACGATTTCAAGACTATTACTAACATACAGCTCTCGAAAGAACTGTTTAGTGCAGCTCAATCGAATGAAACCTTAAACCACATTTTGTGAAGACAGCTACTCTTCCATTGCTAGTGTGTTGCTTACAGTAATGTGATGTTTAAAAGTTTCCTATTCAGGAGCACTTTTTCATTGAGTTTCAGAGGGGCTTATTTTCCTATTGCTAAATCAGTAGAAATAATTACAGTTTTTCTGGTTCCCGATGTAATATCCCTATTGTTTGTATCCGTGCAAAATTCGTAGAAAAATCTCTCTTACTTATGAAGAAAAGTGTACCTATTGCAACAAATGCAGCAAATAGTAAGCGAAAAAATGATGAAATTTCACATGTAAAAAAAAAATTTTTTGATAAGTTTTTGACTTCCACTGCTATGAGTGTGCATCTTCAATACTTCCTAGTCATTCTGACACAATTTTATGCATTTATTTGTAAAAGTATAGGCAGTGGAAATTGAAATTCTTGAGGTGCCTCTCCTGCTCCTAATCGACCCGCTTGACGTCTTACCCCATTAATAGGATTGTTGTGTACTGCTGAAAATGTCGTAGTATTTTTTTATTTTCATTCTGTGTCCTTCCAAGTATTCTAATTTAGTAAGGTTATTAAGTGCTGCTGCATTGTGTATTGGTATTTTGCAGATTTGTCCCCCGGCAATACTTATCTTTAGTGTAATTACTGGCAATTACTCGGATTCACGAACAGTGACCCGGTAGCATGAAACATTTCTGGGAATTAATCATGTAAGTAAACTATCATTAGAATCATATACTGCATGTAATGCGACTACGTAGGTGACGATACGTCTGTCAAATGCATTTCGGAATGTCCCAACCTACTGGACTAATGATGAAGATTTTAGTCTGCTGAACAGAATAATGCAATAAGTGTGGTTGTCTCACCTGAAAGTGACAAACACTTGGCCTTGTTGCAAGGAGCACACTCACTGGTGTATCTGATAATATCCTCAAGGGTGAAAGTTTATGGTCTAGAAGTTTATGTGTACCCATAGTTCTCAAGGCTTTGTGGTCTAGAAGTTTATGTGTACACACAATTACCAATACACCTTAACAGCTTCGTTCGCCAGACGGCGTGCATCACAAGTCACATTTCTAAGTGCCACATTTAGCATGAAACAGTAGGCATTATCACCTCGCTACGCAGCGAGTTCCGTATTAAATCGCATATGCCCCCCCCCCCCCCTCCCGCACCACATGGCTATTGCCTAACAACAGTACCTACGTAGAGTAATTACTACTGCCTTGTGATACACTTTTCCATTGGTTCATCTATTTCCAAAGCGCTTGGATTGTCCATTACAGAAATGTAGACGGAACCGAGCAGACAACCCTTGCCTGAATTGGTATGTTCGACCATAATCCTCTCGTCCACAATATTCTTAAACTTAGTGAGGCTGACCGCAGTGCTAGCTGTTGAAATTCATCGAGGCTAATGCCAGTTCAGTTTTAAGTAACTCGTTTCAAGTAGATTAAGTCATAGCTTCCTACGTGAGAAGAGTAAAGGCACTCTGCAAATAGTGGACCATGTCTTACGTCCGTACTTGTCCTCTGTGATATAACTTATTTTGCGTAGAAATATTTTTTCAGCTAAGTCTACAATAAAATATTACAATAGTTTTGAAGGTGTTTTATTGAAACCAAACCAGGCTGGCTTGTGACAGTCCGCTCACAGCGAGGTTTCAAGAAGCTGTGGTGTTAATGGAATAACGGGCAGGTAATTGGGGTCAGAGTGCATACAATGAAGAAAGTAATCACTCAGAGTTGAGTCTATGCCTGTGGGCAGCTGTCTCATCACTGTATTCTTCTTAAGATGCAGAAATCTTCTCACTGCCTCACGAACAGGGGCGAGGCCTCTCTTCATTCGACTGAAGAACCCAGGTCTCTCTGCCAGTCCATGGTTCCGGCGGTAATCTCTCTTGTTTCGATACATGTCGACAAGGCTCTCCACTAAAAGCCTGATCCATGTAGTAGACGGCGGGTTCTCCTGCGAATGACAAAAATATTTATATTTAATTATTCTGTTTGTTCGACCAGGACTAAATGAACAATTTCTAATATCGGATCCTGTTACTAGACTAGGACTTGCTACGACTATGGAAACAAGAGAAGTATTACATGGTTACACATTAACAATTTCATCAACTCCATGAACAATCAGTCAAACTTAATTCAGACATATCAACTGTCACTAATGCGCGCTGTTCTTAGTACGACATTTATTAAAAGAATCTCACATAAAAAACTAGAGAGAAAGCTACGTTTGTGTCTCTAAGATAATGTTGTACTTGTAACAGCTACATGGGTAACATACCATTGCTTTTATCTCAGCTCTTAGTTGTGCCACTGCACTCTGTACTTCCAACGATGGTGGCTCCAGAACGATATTGCGTCTGTGTGGTCTGTTGGCAAAGATCTGCAGCCGACTGGGCAGAACTGGTACTCTGGGAGGATAATAAGAACCAGAGACTTCCTTCACCTCCTCTTCATCATCAGACAAATCAAAATGCACAATTCTCGGTCTTGGACCAAACTGTGAAAAGAAAATTTTATTTCAATAAATATATCTGCATGTTACTAGAATTCGTTTAAGATCGTTCGAGCAACACATTGCAGTAATTATTTTCTAGTGGTGCAGGAGGCTTTCTGCTTACTTGAATTGGCTGAGCTTTTGGTTTATCCTCAACGGCCACTCCGCTGTCACTGATGGATTCCGCCTTCTTCTCTATCGGCTCTGGTCGAGGTGGCCGAAGGCGGCGCAGAGGCGCAGGTGTGGGCGGCTCATCGACCAGCCTGGGTTTCCCCTGGCTGGCAGGTGGCGAACTGAACTGCGACTTGATCCTCGAAAATATATGGGAATGTAAATCAAGCAGTCTTTCAGTTACAGTGTTTGATAAAGTGTAAATAATTATGTTAAGACTATCAGACTGACGAGGTAGATTGGCTTAAACCAATAGTTAGGTCTCATACTACATTTCACATCATATCATACCGACTGATCTTTAAGAGCAAGAATTACTGGTTTCAGGGATACGGTTATTGAAAATAATGGAATTTACAGCTGTGGTGAAGCCACTTTGAAAGGTGAAATTGCTAACCAGAACGTCCACTAAAGCAGACACGCTAATTTGGAAGCGGATTAATTACTTTCCTATAACTGTGCAGAAGACGGCGACTTTTCTCTAACCAGTTCGTTTATAGCTTTCATTCAAACTTTAAACACTGAAACTTGAAATGGTGCGTTTGTGACGGTTGTAATAAGCAAGTCGTAACTATAGTTTTGTATTCTTGGAGAAACTGAAATCAACATTATTTTGTGAAGGATGTTTTTGGGAATTACATGCTAAATGTCTGGATGTCTGGTCTTAGTATGATACTGAAACTATCTTCTGAAGGTAACATTCAACAAACAGCACAGTTTTCTAGCTATTACTTACAAAAATATCGTGAGGTTTGCGAAAAGCTAGCTTAGGTTCGTGTAAGTCGATCCAATATTGATTCAGACAAATGCTTCCATGACCGAGAAGACGAAAAATGGAGACTACAATTATGCATGAAAATGACATTCTGCTGCTCTTTGCTTACGTCAGTCTACCATTACTCGGCGAGCGTATAAGCTGAAGTCACACGTGACAAATTCATCTACTTATCTCTGATCCGCTGGCTGCAACTACAACACAATGAAAAATTCGACGGTCACCTACCTCTTCGCTTCTTCTCAGTCAGAAGGATGCGAAATAGACTTCCTAGAAAGCGCACTTCGAAATCGAGTCTTTCTTTGGAAGGTTTGTCAATGACACTAGTGCTACGCAACGGCTCCGTTGGTTTTGTGCCCGAGCTCATTGTTGATAACGACGTCACAGGAACACGTGTGTCTTACTTTCGTTGACGTACGAAGTCTGTATGAAATGAAACGGAGAGACTGCTTGTGACAAGAGGCGTTCTCAGAGGGAAACACTTGGTCGCCATATGAAATGGGGTTACCTGTAATTTGTTCAGAAGGTCTCGTTACAGTCGCATATTCAGCGGCCATTCATACTGGTCTTATTCCACATTCTTGAGGACTAATTCCTTTCAGGTCTGTGGAATAATGAGTTAGTCCAAACATCTATTGTTTAAAATGTTTATTGTCTTTATCTCCCTTTCGGTGGTGTAGCTCTAGTTCGAAGATCACGACACAACGTGTTTATTGAACAGAAAAGGAAAGTAATTGAACAAATTGCAACGGAAAGGAACCGTTCTCTTCTGAAAAAAAACTGCAAAAAATTGTCGCCAGCTGCATTTACACTAAGGAAACCACAGAACAGCATATGGCAGAGGTTACTTAACACTTTAGCAGTTTTAGGATTTTTTTCCCTTTTTTTTCACGTATTGGACGTGGGAGAAGTAATTGCTAAAGCACCTCTGTGCTTGTCTAATTAACCTAATCTCGTAGTCTCAGATTCAATGAGAGACAGATGTTGGGAGTTGTAGCACACTGATAATTTCGTCACGTAAGTTTCATTCCACTGACTTCCTAAATTGGTTTCCGGAAGTAGTTTGCGTCTGCAAAACGTAAAGGAAATTATGTGTCAGTTCAATTCACTTGGCATGTCCATCACATCCTTCCGTGGGACAAAATATCTCTTTATCATTAGTGCTTCCATTCTTTGGATACGTTCAAATCTCATCATAGAGAGAGAAATTTCGTACTCAACTTACTGGGCAGCCAGTTTACATAATGTGTTATACTATTACATGTGTGTAGACCATTCAACAAGTGGATCTCAAATTTTTTTAGGTTTACGTGGAACATTTTCGCAACCTACTCAGTTGCTGGCACATAATGAATTCGTTAAAGATGAGATAGTTCTCATATTTCCAGCTGACTGATTAGGTGCTGCTGTGGTTTCAAAACGCGATAGCATATACAGCTGTGGCCTCGTTTGGTATGATTAACACGCCTAGACTGCTGTGACCGTTCTTGATTGTCATTGGTCTGTATTCTGGTGTAGTTCAATAATTCTGGTGATTCAGAATTTATATTTGTGACTGGACGCACTATCTACAATATACTTTTGGCTTTCTTTTGATTTATTATTGCATCTCCTCTTTAGAATATTCCACTTATTATTTTATTTAGTTACAGATATAAAGGTACAAGTTTTTTGAATCATTCTGTGGAGCAAAAATTACAGGGAAAAGTATTTGCTGTTATTGAGAATGCCATTTGTTAACAGGATTTGGAGATCAGCTAGCATTTCTCCGTGCTCTTGTAACAGTATTATCGGTATTACCTATAATGATCCTATCTATCTTCTTTGTCTGTTTTTACTTAATGTGACTTCTGTATAACCATTCTCTTTCAAATAACCTCGACATAATAATTTTATTCATTCTTTGTGATAATTTATGTAATTGTAGTTAATCTATGAATATAATTTCAATAGTAATGTGCTGTAAAGGAATGGAAAAGTTAACACTTCAATTGTAATATCGGTTCATGCATAGGGAAAGAAGGTTTATAATCATGTAAAACTTGGAGGTACGTCCCTCCGCTGCCCAACTGTCTGGGCGGAAATAGGTGGAACTGGCGCGAATCAGTAAGTGGGTACCGGGCAACGAGTGCACATCTTGTGACTTGAAAGAGGCGATGACAACTACAAGATTATATAACGTAGTCTCGGATGCGGAAGTAACTTGGCTTATTATTCATGGCATACTTTGGTTAGCTCTACACTATGAAACTCCGACGCTAAGAAGAGAAAGTTCAGAGCTTGTTACACAAGAAGAACCAGGGACACTCTTTCTTCCCTTTCTTAATAGTACAGAAGATCGACCCTGCCACCACCTTCACCTCATATTACCAGTTGAGTGCCGCATGAATGCTTGGACCCGTTATGCGGATTCGTTTTCAATAACAATCTTGTGTTCCGTAAACTTTGTGTTTAGCCACCCTATTTTACCCTTAATCATTTACGTAGACAGGGTCCCATCCCAAGAGCCACAATGAGTCTGAGTCTCCTATTTTACTACCCTTTAAAGCAATTATCTTCCTTAGCAGAAGTTGGTAAGTTTTGTGAAATTGTAAAGTACGTAATTATTCAGTGAGCATAAGTTTTGAAATATTCCACATATTTTTCATAAACGGACAGTTCAAGTCCTACAAAAGGACAACCACTAAGAGAAGACTGAAAGTATTCACTTCAATCATTCTTCTTATTGTAACAATGCTTTGTAGTCAACCGTAAGCTTGTTGAATGCACTACACACATGTAATAATATTGCCGGACGCGGTGGTCTCGCGGTTCTAGGCGCTCAGTCCGGAACCGCGCGACTACTACGGTCGCAGGTTCGAATCCTGCCTCGGGCATGGATGTGTGTGATGTCCTTAGGTTAGTTAGGTTTAAGTAGTTCTAAGTTCTACGGGACTGATGACCTAAGATGTTAAGTCCCATAGTACTCAGAGCCATTTGAACCATTTGTAATAATATTACGCATTATGTCAACTGGCTGCACAGTAAGTTAAGTATGAAATTTGTCTCTTTATGATATTATTCAAGCCTGTTCACATCAATTCGAAAAGTTTCTTTTTGGACTTAATCACAATGGCTGTGATATGCTATTACGCAGATCACACACGTTTCTTGAAATGAGAGTACGTAATTTATTCAGTCGAGGAAAAATATATAGCTTGTTTTGGAACATTCCGTAAGGATGTCCTTCACACATTTCAAGACTGCTTGGTGCAGACCGCTACGAAATCCTCCTTTCGTGGATGCAAATTTAAATTGAGCAGCTCATTAGAATTCTGGGATGAACGGGCACCCACATGCGACAATTATGTTGCTGGTTGGCGAACTAATCCCCGCTGAAGACAGGAAACATCCAGTTGGGTTGGAAGCGAGCCACCGAAGAGTGGAGAAAGCAATGTGTCTCGAATGTTGCGCAAGCTTGATGTTAGAATACTTCCTTAATAATCTTTTCTTCGCTGTCACTGGAAAACCGATACGTAGGGGCTGAAGTATAGTTCTGGATTCTGCCCGTACTACTGTCACTTTGAACTGGGAGGTAGTATTCGGAGGGATAGTTTGCGTCTATCTCCAAGCATCTGCCAGCTCTAGTTTTGCTGCATTTCCGTGTTCGTCACCCATGAATCGAATAAATGTGTGGCCAACACTAGTGCCATTCGTTCTATACTTTCAGTATCGACTTATAGTCCTATGTGGTATGGATCCTATACAATAAAGCAATATTCTAGAATGGATCGCCCTAGTGTTTATTAAACCACACATAGTCTTAAGTCGTTCAGTTAAGAACATTCAATGAACAGTATGATGAACTAATGATTTTGAATAAGTTTATTAAATATTATTTAATAGAGAGTAATTGAAATAACTAAGAGAGTATATCATACAGAAGATAAAGTAATTCTGTTATTTGTTTTTCTAATATCAAAACTAATCTGGAATGTCTTTTTTATTTATTCTTTGTCCGTCGTTTGATTTGTTCGGAGGTGTTCATGTTCGCTTGTGTGCGGTTTGATGTATGATTTTCTACTGTCGGAAATGTATTGAAGAAAGAAGTTTCAGAATTTCATGTACAAAATATATAGGTTGTGTCGTTAATTAGTCTTTACGAAAGAGAATGAATCCAATCAAATACTCAAGTGGATGGACATCATAATGAATATAGTGGCGGTAGTGTTTTCCCACTAAGGTAGACTGCGTCTTTAATAAACTGAAATATTTTTAAGGAATTAATGTGCTATCATACGATACGCTACATCGCTATAGTCAGTTGTCTGAGTACCATCCATTGCTTTCATATTAGCCTAACATCTCTGGATTGGTTTGTTCTGTTGAAAACGTTACGTAAAAAGAACTGTCGAAAATGATAGCTGTAGTCACATAATAGAAGAGTATGAACATTTTAGCCAAAGATACAGAATATTAGCATGAACATTTCCTGTCAACTGCGATAAAGCTAGAAAATTACGTAAAAATAAGAGTGAGGTTTGTCTCAACATATCCTGTTGGACATCACTTACTGGTCTAGTACTTTACAAAATGTGAACTGAGATCCACGTGTGAAAATTGTTAACTAGGCTAGGCTTCTGACGTCTCCTTCGACAAGGTACCAGAGCAGCAGTCACGTCCTATAAAGAGAGACGGGAGACGACACATTTAGTAAGCAGTCACGTTTGTAGATCGTTTACATTCTCAAACGATCCTGTCAATGAAACCAACTATATCGTCGTCGCTAAATTTTGGGTGTTACTGAACTAAAAGCAGCTCCACTGTAACCACTGGTGAGAAATGCAGGCAGGAACACAGGCGCTGATTTGAAATTTCACAAGAGAACCTTTTTGTGCACCGCCCAGCAGCTGACCTACGCCAAGCAATAGTGATGACGTTGTAGAAAGGCCCTACAATTATGAAACAGCCTGCGGAGTATTTTCACACTATGGAGACACAGGGGTGTCGCTTTGGACGTTCCTGGAAGCAACGTACCGGGGGAAGAAGTGTACTATGATTCACTACAAATCCCCTCTTTTTCTATGACAGTTATGCAGAGTCTGGCATCACCCTCCGTGTCGTTGGGTCCACGCAAGTCTCCATCACGCTTTGGGGCCAGCCAGCAGCCGACGCCGTCTGGACAGTCACCTCCAATAGACAATTTCACGCACCTATTCACTTACAACGACACAGTAGATAAACTGTTCGCAGGCTCCACCGAGGCCACAGAACTTCCTGCTTGGAGGGCAGCCAGGACTATTGCCATCGTTACGCACCAGGGCGAGCTTCTAATCCGGTAGCAGCGGACGTCTGCGAGAATTCAGTAAACATACGCGACGCTGCTCACTCAGGGTCACATGGTGCTAACTCAGGCACGCTCTGCTGAATAGGGTAAACAGTGCCATCAAAGCAGAACGCGGACGTGAAACGTCCTTTCGCAGCCGCAACCTTCCGACGTCATCGACACCACCGATGGAAGGCGCGCCCTCAGAGGGCACACACAGTGGCGTCCCAGCACTTCGACCGAGCGAGGTGGCCCAGTGGTTAGCACACTGGATTTGCATTCGGAAGGACGACGGTTCAAACCCGCGTTCCGCCTTCCCGTTTAAGTTTTACCGTGATTTCCCTACATCGCTTCAGACAAATGCCGGGATGGTTCATTTGAAAGGACACAGCCGATTTCCTTCCCCACCCTTCCCTAAACCGATGGGACCGATGACAGTGGTCCCTCCCGGAAATCAATCAACCAAACAGCAGCACTCCGACGCTATGACTCAAGAAGAAATAAAATAATGTTGTGTGTTGCATCGGAGTTTTCCAGCTACCCGTCGCCAGCAGCATTGCCGCCACAGGCCTCCACACCTCCACCTCTACACCATAGTGGCACCTCTCACACCGATTTATCAAAAAGTGTTGTCAGAAGGGCAGGTGGACCTTGTCTGGCAACTGGTACCAGCACAGTCCACCTCCACGCTGCGCGGTGAGGTGAATGAGCAGACTATTCCTCTTGTTGTTTTTTTGCTAGTGATCACAGAGTCTAAGCGAGTGATACATAGCTGCCATCGTTACGCACCAGGGCTTCCTCTGGAACATGTTGGACGACCGAACCCGTTCGTCAAACTAACTGGTGAGGCCGTATGATCGGCCTCTCGGAAAGTCTTTCGCTGCCTTCCAGACTTTGGAATGATCTCCCACTCGACGACGGGTGGGGGGTCAGCCTCAGTGCAGGAAGGACGTCTCTACGTCTCTCGCATCCCAGCGTCCGAAACCCCACTCCCTCCCTCCCCACAGTGATGCCCCTTGAAAGCAGCATCAAGCTGTGTGACGGAAGCCAACGCAGCACGCAGCTGTGAGCGAAGGGTCGCCAACTCAGCTCGCATCTGTACACAACAATCACAGTTCCTATGCATTACTGCAGTCGCTCCTGTTTGAAGCTCGTAAAAGTATGTGACAAACGAACGGTGTACTCGGCTTATTAGCAGCAGGAATTAGAAGTGCTCTCTCACTGACGGTGTAACTGATATTGAGGTTCACTAAACGAAACAAATAAAAGCCTATACGTTACAAGGGTCGATAACAACGGCGGTACTGTACGACACGCTGTTATTTAAATAAAAATAAAAGGTTGTGACTAGTAACACGCAAGAAATTACAAAAATAATCTACTAACTACACAGGTATCTGTAAATAAGTTGCTCTCTAGAGTCCCATGGTGGAAAACAACAGAGAATCAGACTGTTGTCAAAGGTAGCCTTTTCTTTCAAATGACACTCAGTTACTGACTGAATAACAAGTTTCCTCAGGCTTCAGATGATACAGCAGAGCGACATCCGGCACAGATATGGTTGGAAAATATTGTCAAATAAGTGTGAACTATGTTAAAAGTATTAGTGTGAAAAATATGTAGGGGTTAAATACATCTAGGATAAGTGTATATGGACAAAACCACAGACAAAATCATGATGCTGAAAAGGATCCATATATTTTCTTTGTATATATGTGTATGTCTTCTCACAGAGAAGAGGAGAAAGTGTAGCATATGCCGATCACAGTAGTATTTTATAAAATAAAGTGTAAAATGTGTAGCGGAATTCTTAAATTTTAGCACAAGTGCTGTAGCTGATTTTTTAGCTGTTTTGAGAACTGGTGGAAGTGTCAGCGCTGCGGTTAGCTTACATTCAGTGTCCTCATCCATTCTATGATGAGTAATTATTTCTTCACTTCAGGGCAATGTAAAGTATTTTCGGCGTTTGTCTACAAGAGCAATATAAGTTGCAAATTTTGTTCATGCTTGATCCCTTTTCGTTGGTTAGTACTATAAACGAAATTTAGTGCACTGAATTAATTGGTTGTAATACTTCACCTAAGTTTCATTATATGAAATTTGTGGTGTCACCGCCAGACACCACACTTGCTAGGTGGTAGCCTTTAAATCGGCCGCGGTCCATTAGTATACGTCGGACCCGCGTGTCGCCACTGTCAGTGATTGCAGACCGAGCGCCGTCACACTGCAGGTCTAGAGAGACTTCGTGCACTCGCCCCAGTTGTACAGCCGACTTTGCTAACGATGCTACACTGACAAATACGCTCTCAATTGCCGAGACGATAGTTAGCTTAGCCTTCAGCTACGTCATTTGCTACGACTTAGCAAGGCGCCATTACCAGTTTATATTGAGATTGTAATTACGTATCAAGAGCGATGTTCTCCAGTTATGGACTAAAGTTAAGTATTCCAGAAGCTATGTACTATTTTTGGCTACTATAATTCCTTATCATTTTCGAGACCTCACACCAGTCTGCGTGAGCTTAACGCGTGACTTTTGGCTACCCGTCACTGTGGATTGGCTGTCTTGCCAGCCCACAACAGTTTGGCGACGAGTGTAAAAACGGTCTTCTTCTTTATAGTTGCTTAAATTACATTGGGCCAGCCGCGGTGGTCTAGCGGTTCTAGGCGCTCAGTCCGGAACCACGCGACTGCTACGGTCGCAGGTTCGAATCCTGCCTCGGGCATGGATGTGTGTGATGTCCTTAGGTTAGTTAGGTTTAAGTAGTTCTAAGTTCTAGGGGACTGACGACCACAGATGTTAAGTCCCATAGTGCTCAGAGTCATTTTTGAAGTTACATTGTGTCATGGCTTCGCCACAATCTCCAGATGTACTGTCCGAATTTTATCGCTTGCAGAATCAGCAGACGCAGGCCTTATTGGATGCCCTTGGACAGCTCGTCCAGGATCAACGTGCAATGCAAAACGATGGGGCCGCCGCCGCTCCACCGCTCCTGCAGCCACAACACGCAGTTGCACCACCTTTTCGTCCTTTTGATGCGGCACTGGAAAGCTGGACGGAGTGGTCACACCAATTTGGATTCCATCTCGCCGCCTACAGAATTCAAGGTAATGAGCGGCAGCCTTTTTTGTTGGCATGCGTCGGATAGTGATAGTGATAGTGAAATTGTTTCCCCAACGCGACGTAGCAACTCTGTCCTACGACGAAATTTTGTCAGCATTAGATGCATATTTCAAAGAATCAGTCAATGTAGTTGCAAAAAGGTATATGTTCTTTCGTACAAAACGTATGGCCGGTCAGACTAATCGGGAGTGGGTTGCAACTTTGCAAGGCCTTACTAGGGATTGTGCTTTTGAGTGTGAATGTGGACTCCCTTATTCAGATACTATGGTACGTGATGCAATTGCACAGAACGTTTGTGATGTTCTTATACGGGAACAGATTTTGAAACTAGTCAATCCCTCCCTTCAACAAGTGATAGACATATTGGATAGGCAGGACACACTTGACTTTGCTCAGGAATCATTTGAAACTTCGCCAGCCGTGTGTCACGTTAACCGGCCCGCCGGGTGGGCTGCACGGAACAGTAAACAGCCCTCGCGCCCGTCCGCACAGCTGCCGCCAAGCTCCCCGCTACGTGTGCCGCGCAAGCAAGCAAATGCAGTGCTAAAATCATGTCCGCGGTGTGCAACTAGACATTCGCGTGAGAATTGCCCTTCACGCCAAGCTATTTGCTTATTCAGGAATAAAAAAAGGACATGTTCAGAGTGTTTGCCAGAAAAAGCTCAGATCGGACACTCCCAATGATTCCAGGCCCTTTGCTTCACGCCGGAATCGAACCTGGGATACTCAGGCTCGTGACCCTTCGCCCATGGACATTCATGCAGTTCATTCCACTCCGCCCAGTGCCGCTCTTTCTAACAGTGACTGTGTTCGTCCCACAAGTGCTTCTGTACTTGTGTCAGTTCACATTGCGAGAGAGTCGCTCTTGTCGTCAGCAGGACAATAAACTTTTTGTGGACTTCGAAATTAATGGCAACGCTATCCCATTCCAGCTCGATACCGGAACTGCAGTTTCATTGTTCAATAAAGACACGTACAAACAACTGGGCGCACCTCGATTGCGTGCCGCAAATGTTAAGTTACATAGTTATTCCGGACAGGATATCCCTGCGTTAGGACAGTGCAGCCTTCTTGCAACATACAAGGGACAAACAAAACTTGTGTCATTTTATGTTTTTCGTTCTTCTTCTGCTGTGAACTTGTTTGGTTTAGATTTATTTCAGTTGTTTCACTTGTCTATAGTCAATCAGGTCCTATCAGTGAACCAGACTGTGCCTTCAGCCAGTGTTTCTCGTCTATGTGAAGAATTTTCAGACTTTTTTGCACCGGGCCTTGGTTGTGCTAAGAACTATAAAGCACATTTGGAACTGAAAGTAAACGCGCAACCGAAATTTTTCAGAGCGCGCAATGTTCCCCATGCATTGTGTGATGAGGTCGCAAGAACGTTAAACGATTTCGAATCACAAGGTGTAATTGAACGTGTGCTTCTCTCTGAGCCTCACCCTTAATAATATTGCCAAAACCTTCTGGAAAATTGAGACTTTGTGTGAATCCACAACTAGTGACTGCAACTTTTCCTTTACACCGCCCGGAAGATCTTTTTGACAAACTGTGCCCGGGTAAATAATTTACGAAGATGGACTTCGCAGATGCATACTTGCAAATACCGGTGGACGAAGACTCCCAGCGCGTTTTGGTGGTTAACACGCATCTTGGTTTGTATCGATTCAAAAGACTGCCATTCGGGAGTGCATTTCCCCCTGCATTGTTTCAGCAGTATCTGCAAACTGTTTGTGCCTCGGTCCCTACTGCAGCAAACTATCTGGACGATATTGTGATCTCCAGAAAGACGGAAGAAGAACATTTAGCCAATCTCAGAACATTATTTCAGGTCTTCCGACAAAATGGTCTTCGCTTGCAGAAGGACAAATGTGTGTTTTTTACTCGCGACTTACCTTATCTGGGCCTTGTACTCAATGCCCAAGGCATACATCCCAGTCCCGAGCACCTCCGTGCCATACAAGACTTGCCTTCGCCGCAGAATTTGAAGCAGTTACAGAGTGTGCTGGGAAAAATTAATTATCACCACAGATATGTGCGCCACGCCTCTTCCATTTCAGCTCCGCTTCATCGCTTACGCCGTAAAGGTGTTCCGTTCGTCTGGACGACGGAATGCGAACGCGCCTTTCGCCAGTTGAAATCGGCGTTGCTTTCCAATCCTTGCCTTACGCCATTCGATCCCCAGAAACCCCTTTTGTTGATGGTAGATGCTTCGGATTTCGGGATCGGTGCTGTGCTTGCGCACAAAGATGGATCACATGATCGCCCTATTGCCTTTGCGTCCAAATTGCTCTCGTCTGCGCAAAGAAATTATTCACAGATAGAGAAAGAAGCTTTGGATCTCGTATTATGTGTTACTAAGTTTCATGATTTCTTGTATGGTCGTCACTTTACCATCATCATAGACCACAAACCTTTGACGTCGCTTTTTCATCCGAACAAGCCTGTACCTCCACGTACTATTTTCCTCTCGCAGTACCGCTACGCTATCTTGTATCGGTCCACTGCTAAGCACGGAAACACCGATGCGTTGTCCCGTTTGCCTGTTGCTGAGGATAGAGCATTCGATTCTTCCGAACTTGCTTGCATGTTCATTGATGCGGAAATCGATGACGTGGTTGAATCGTTTCCGATTGATTTTCGTCGTGTAGCTACAGCCACAGCTGCTGACCCTGTCCTTGCTACCGTTTTGCGTTTTCTTGCTACGCAATGGCCCTTGTCAAAATCACGGATCGAGGATCCGTTGGTTCGCCGATTTTTTGCTCACAAGGAGAGAATTTTTGTTCGACGTGGTGTTTTGCTGTTGCGTTCTGGTAATGATCAGTCCAGGGTCGTGGTCCCACGTTCGTTACAGTCCTCTGTCTTACGGCTTCTCCACCAAGGGCATTGGGGTATAGTGCGAAGGAAACAACTTGCTCGTCAGCACTGTACTTGGTTCGGAATCGATGCAGCGATTACGAATATGTGCTCTTCTTGCATTGCGTGTGCCGAACAACAATTTGCCCCGCCGCGGAAATTCTTTGCATGGCCGAAAGCCACTTCCCCTTGGCAACGCTTACAATTTTGCTGGTCCATTCTGGAATGCTAGATGGTTGGGTCTGGTCGATTCATTCAGTAATTTTCCTTTTGTTGTCAAGATGCCTTCCACGACGTCATCTGCCACAATTCAAGCGTTATCTGCTATCTTTTGTATTGAAGGTCTTCCACAGAGTATTGTTTCCGACAATGGCCCACAATTCATGTCCGCAGAATTTCATTCTGCAAGGCCAGTGGTATTCAACATCTGACATCCGCGCCGTTTTCGCCTCAGTCAAACGGTGCCGCTCAACGATTGGTTCAGACTTTCAAGTCACAGATGTTGAAGTTGAAAGAGTCGCATTCTCGGGAGGACGCGTTGTTGCTCTTTTTGTCTTCGTATCGCTCTCAGCCCCGAGATGGTCGCTCGCCGGCTGAGTTGCCCCACGGTCGTCCTCATCGAAACTTGATGTCTTTGCTGCATCCGCCGCATCAGGTTCCTGTGCAGCGGCAGACGACTGCTTTTGCTCCAGGCGACGTTGTATACTATCGCAACTATTGGGGTTCTCGGCGTTGGCTCGCAGGTCACATTCTTCGCTGCCTCGGCCGCGCTATGTATCTGGTTTTGGGGGCCTCTGGTGAGGTGCGTCGGCATCTCAATCAGCTGCGCCTCTGTCGTCACACGGGTTCTGCCGCTTCCCGTCTGCTTTCAGCGACGGTGCCGTCCGGTCAGCGCCCTGGGGACCCATCTACTGGCTCGCCTCAGCCCCAGGTGTTACCGACGCTGCCTTCCATTTTGCCCCTTGGCGACGCGCCGCCGCCGCCGCCGCCTGTTCTCCCGCGTCTACGCCCGCAGTGGACGCTTCGCTACAGCCGCCGGGCGCCTGCCTGGGTCACGCGCCGCCGATCGCTTCCCGCGACCAGTTGTCCTCCGACATGGAACTCTTGCCCGCTCCGGACCATATGTCGTCTTCGCCCGTCGGGTGCCCCGGCCCGATGGAGGTCGACCCTTCGGCCCCTTCTGTCTCTCTGCGGGCGCATACACCGCATGTTGGCGTGCACCCTGGTGCAGGTTTTCAAGCGTTTCCTAGCTCCCCGCGGACTGAATGGCAGGGTGCGGGTGGCACAGCCTCGCCTGTTGTTAGGCTCCCCACCTCGTCGCATACGTCAAAATGAGGTTCTCCCCACGGCGGGCGGTAGCCTTATAACACAACCGTACGCCGATCTGCGGGGGAGGAATGTGGTGTCACCGCCAAACACCACACTTGCTGGGTAGCCTTTAAATCGGCCGCGGTCCGTTAGTATACGTCGGACCTGCGTGTCGCCACTATCAGGATTGCAGACCGAGCGCCGCCACACGGCAGCTCTAGAGAGACTTCCTAGCACTCGCCCCAGTTGTACAGCCGACTTTGCTATCGATGGTTCACTGACAAAATACGCTCTCATTTGCCGAGACGATAGTTAGCATAGCCTTCAGCTACGTCATTCGCTACGACCAAGCAAGGCGCTATTATCAGTTGCTATTAATATTGTGAATCATGTAACGGCAAGACCGACGTTCACCATTAATGTATTAAAGTTAAATATTCCACCAGCTACGTCCGTTTTTTCTAAAGTCTAATTTCCATGTCCTGTTCCAGATGTCACGCCAGCCTGCGTGAGCTAAGACTCGTGCCTTTCGGCTTCCTCTCTTAAGGTGTTGGCTTTCCTGCCAATCCACAACAGAAATTAATATTGAAATCTCCACATATGACGACTTCGCACCTATTTTTACTGATTTCTGTGCATCCTGAAGTGTAAAACATTTCATGTTCGAATATCTACATTGTCTGAACTATTGTATTCTATGATCCCAAGTCTATTACAGTCATACAGCTCTCAAGAGAACTGTTTAGTTCAGGAGTGGCTCACCTCTATCAAATGGCTCTGAGCACTATGGGACTCAACTGCTATGGTCATAAGTCCCCTAGAACTTAGAACTACTTAAACCTAACTAACCTAAGGACATCACACACAGCCATGCCCGTGGCAGGATTCGAACCTGCGACCGTATCGGTCGTGCGGTTCCAGACTGTAGCGCCTTTAACCGCTCGGCCACTGCGGCCGGCTCACCTCTATCGAATGGAATCTTGAACCACATTTTGTAAAGACAACCAGTCTTCCAGTGCTAGTATGGTGCTTGCAGTAAGGTGATGTTTGAAAGTTCTCCATTCAAGAACACTTTTGCACGTTCAATACGTTTCAGAAGAGATTATGTTCATGTTAGTACACGTGTAGAAATAATTAATGTCTTATGTTTCCTGATATGATTCCAATACTTCATATTTTTTACTTCAAGTTGGTAGGACGTCAAACGAGCCGACTTGGAGAGGGAGAGGCACCACAGGACATTTTGATTTCCACTTCTATACTTTTACAAATAAATTCATAAAAGTTTGCCAGCATGATCAGGAAGGATTCAGGAATCACACTCATAGCAGTGCAAGTTCAAAAACATAAAAAAATAGGTTTTTAATAATTTTTAATAGGATTGTTGCGTGCTGCTGAAAAATTGTAAGGTTTTCTTTTATTTTCATTATGTGTCGGTCCTAATACCCTATTTTAATAATGTGATTAAGCGTTGTTGCATTGTGTATTGGTATTTTGCAGATTTGTCGCACAGAAATATATATCTTTTGTGTAATTATTGGAAATTACTGGGACTGACGAACAGTGATCAGGTAGCATGACACATTTCTGGAAACTAATCATGTAAGTGAACTATCACTGGAATCATATACTGCACGTAATGCGAGTATGTCGGAGGCGATACATCACTCAAATGCGTTTCGGAGTGTCCCAACTTAGTGAACTAATGCTGAATCTTTTTATGTGCTGTACAGAATAATGCAATAAGTGTGGTTGTATCACATGAAAGAGACGAAACCTTTGCCTTGTTGCAAGGTGCATTCTCAGTGGTTTATCTGGTATTATCCTCAAAGGTGAAAGGTTGTAGTCTAGAAGTTTATGCGTACCGACAATTACCAATACCCTATAGCAATTTCGTTCGCCGGACAGCGTGCATTACAAGTCACATTTCTAAGTGCCATATTTGGCATAAAACACTAGGCATTATCAACTCACTACGCAGGGAGTTCCATATTAATTCGCATATGCCCGCCAACCCCTCCACACACACCGCCGCTCACCTTGGCTATTGCCTGGCAGCAGTATCTATGTAGGGTAATCACTATTGAATTGAGATACACTTTCCCCTTCGTTAACCTATTTCCAAAGCCCTTGGACCGTCAAAAGGACAAATGTAGACAGAAACGAATAGATGACCCTTGCCTGATATCGCATGTTCAACCACAATCCAGTCATCTTAAATATTCCTGAACTTAGTGAGGCTGACCGCAGTGCTAGCTGTTCAAATTCATCGAGGCCAATGACAGTTGAATTTTGGCTAACTCGTTTCAAGTAGGTTAAGTCATAGCTTCCGACGTGAGAAGAGTAAAGGCAGTCTGCAAATAGTGGACCATTTCTTACGTCCATACTTGTCTTCTGTGATATTACTTATTTTGCGTAGTAATATTTTTTCAACTAAATCTACAATGAAATATTACTATAGTTTTTAAGGTGTTTTTTTGAAACCAAACAAGACTGGCTTGCGACAGTCCACTCACAGCGAGGATTCAAGAAGCTGGGGTGTTAATGGAATAATCGGCGGGTAACTGGGGTCAGGTCGCTCACAATGAAGAAAGTAATCTTGCAGAGTTGAGTCTATGCATGTGGGGAGCTGTCTCTTCCCTGTATTCTTCTTGAGATGCAAAAATCTTCTCACTGCCTCACGAACTGGGGCGAGGCCTCGTTTCATTCGAGTGAAGAACCCAGGTCTCTCTGCCAGTCCATGGTTCCGGCGGTAATCCCTCTTGTTCCGATATATGTCGACAAGGCTGTCCACTAAAACCCCAATCCATGTAGTAGGCGGCGGGTTCTCCTGCGAATGACAAAAATATTTATATTTAATTATTCTGTTTGTTCTACCAGGACTAAGTGAACAATTTCTAATATTGGATCCTGTTAATAGGCTAGGACTTGTAATGACTATGGAAACAAGAGAAATATTACATGGCTACACATTAACAATTTCATCAACTCCATGAACAGTCAGTAAAACTTAATTCAGATTTATCAACTGTCACTAATCCGCACTATCCTTAGTACGACATTTATTAAAAGAATCTCTCATAAAAAACTGGAGATAAATCTACGTTTGTGTTTCTAAGTTAATGTTGTACTTGCAACAGCTACGTGGGTAACATACCATTGCTTTTATCTCAGCTCTTAGTTGTGCCACCGCAGACTGCACTTCCAACGATGGTGGCTCCAGAACGATATTCCGCCTGCGTGGTCTGTTGGCAAAGATCTGCAGCCGACTGGGCGGAACTGGTACTCCAGGAGGATAATAAGAACCAGAGACTTCCTCCACCTCATCTTCATCATCAGACAAATCAAAATGCACAATTCTCGGTCTTGGACCAAACTGTGAAAGGAAATTTTTATTTTAATTAATATATCTGCATGTTACTGGAATACGTTTAAGATCGTTCGTGCTACACACTGCAGTAATTATTGTCTAGTAGTGCAGGAGGCTTTCTGCTTACATGAATTGGCTGAACTTTTGGTTTATCCTCAACGACCTCTCCACTGTCGGTGGTGAAATCCGCCTTCTTCTGTTTCGGCTCTGGTCGAGGTGGACGAAGGCGGTGCAGAGGCGCAGGTGTTGGCGGCTCATCGACCAGCCTTGGTTTCCCCTGGCTGGCAGACGACGAGCTGAACCGCGACTTCATCCGCGAAAACATCTGGGGATGTAAATCAGGCAGTCTTTCAGGTACAGTGTTTGATAAAGTGAAAATAATTATGTTAAGACTATCACGCTCACGAGATTGATTTGATTAAACCAATAGTTAGGTCTCATACTACATTTCACATCATGTCATACTGACTGATCATTAAGAGCAAGAATTGCTAGTTTCAGGGAAACAGTTATTGAAAATAATGGAATTTACAGATATGGTGAAGCCACTTTGAAAGGTGAAATAGCTAACCAGAACGTCCACTAAAGGATACACGCACATTTGGATACGGATTAATCACTTTCATATAACTGTGTGAAAGACAGCGTCCTCTCTCTAACCAGTTCATATATAGCCTTCATTGAAGCATTAAACTCTGAAACTTGAGGTGGTGCGTCTGTGACAGTTGTAATAAGCAAGCCGTAGCTATAGTTTTGTATTCTACGAGAAACTGAAATCAACATTATTTTGTGAAGCATGTTTTTGGAAATCACATGCTAAATTTCTGAATGTGTGGTCTTAGTATGATACTGAAACTATCTTCTGAAGGTAACATCCAACAAGCAGCACAGTTTTCTAGCTAGAACTTATAAAATAAATAAAATAAAATAAAATAAAATAAAATATTAATTATTTTTATCTGTCTGATTGGCTCTCCTATGAGTCGTCAGGTTTTGATTATTCGGTATCAGACGCTTGACAATGGCTTTTTCGTAAATGTAATGTTATTCGTAGTTGACCGTGAAATAAGACTCAAATAATCGGACTTCGTAATTAAATCGTTTCCAAAGACTGCTGCGGTAGGTGCGGACTCATAATCTAAATCTCAATATTACAATAATTTGCCAGCCATGCCAAAACGTCGTACAGAGGTGATTGTCTATTTTATAAATATAAATTCTTTACAGAATCGAGTGCCTAGTATGGTTGCAACTCGCAGTAATTTTCTATATCATGAAATATGGCGGTGTGCCAGACAATAAACTAAAATACGTGCTTCTCGCACCACTTCAACGAGGGCTCTTCTTTTTTTTTTTTTTTTTTTTTTCATCAAACATACGACTAACGAAAATGTACTTTTGTTTTATCAGCGACACAGCGCTGCAGTTGTGTGCCATAGGCTTTATTTATTTGTCACTGATTATTTATTTAATTAATATCTCGCGTTTCCGAGGAAACTCACGCTCGGCATGCAAATGTGCCTTTATATTGCCCCCTGAATTGCGAGGCGAAAGGACACACCTGCAGGCGAGCAATTCACCTAAAGGCACAAGAAAATCTAAGTTATCTACAACTATTTACATGACTTACATTATACTGTATATTATACACAAAATTTGAATGACGCGCGTGCGCCGAAAAAGTTCTTATGTTGGCAAAACAGAGTGCGCGCATGCGCAGAAGCGTCTGTGTAACTACGGCACTGCCGTTATTTCGTAAATTTAGATCACGCGGCACAGTATTGCAGTTCATATTGTTCGTGTGCGCGCGCATTTCTTAGTCGTTGCACAAAGAAAATATTCCACCAAGATTACATATGAAGACTACATTCTATGACAGGTAACTTAGTTTTAAAATTACAATATTTGTTATAATACAATACAACTTTAGATTGTTGAATGTTCTTAGTTACATAGCATTGCAATGAAATGCTTCAAAGAAAAATGTCCGTATTTTTCAGGTGCGTTGACCTATACACATGGTGTCGTTATCACAGTTCATATTCATCTGCTGCACAATAATTTTTTACAGGTTAGTATCGTCGTGGTAAAGTTTTTTTGATCACAGTAACATCGTTGTATAACAACGTGATTGATACATAAGCATGTCCATTTCCTATTTCCATTATAGTCGTTGTGATGCAGTTCGTTGTGACAAAAAGCATTGTTTATTACAGATCAGACGTGACCCGTCGAGTAATTAGTCCATATGCAGTTCGTTTTCGATATTCCGTGGAAGCTTGGTTGCAGAACCTCGGACGGCACATAGCTGGCGTCGATCCTTGGACAGTCCAGGTAAGCGTGTCCGTCACATTTCGAGAACATTTCATTCCCTGAAGTTCCAACCAAAATTCTTCCACCCGTCGTGTTGTTTTCTGGACAGGCACTTTGTGTCCATTTAATCCAGTTAACATCTTGAAGTTGGGTACTGTAGTAATGTCGCTAGACGATGCACGAATTATGCACTTCACATATTCAGTTTTTTTTTTTTTTTAAATATAGCTCACCTAAATGTTCGTGGTTACTCATCGAAGAAATCGTTCATCGCGTTAACAAAGGTACGATGCATCATGAATGTCATTAACAGTTTCTTTCACATAGGTTTCTGCGTAGTTGCAGACTTGGTAATGTACGTTAATGTCCGTGAATAGTGGTTCACTACGCAATTTTTTTTTTTTTTTTTTAAAAAAAGTTTTTCACATTTTGGCACTCGTTATCGTTCAAATTTTCACACAGTAACAGTTACATTATACATCAGTTTAAAAAAAACATAAGTAATAATACATACACACGTCACATATTTTCTTAGCATAAACATAATACAGTTGCACATAAACATGTTTACATCATCATTACATAGCTATAGGTTATTACATTGTGTCATATTTGATTACATGAATTGCAGATATTTACATCCTCTTTAGCGGTTTTGCTGGGATATTATCGATGTTTTTTGTGATGTCATCTGAAATTAAGATAGGTTAGACACAACATTCATTACATCAGTAGGCAAGACCAGGCGTTTTCACTACTCAATAAATATTCAAGATAGTAAGAGAGAGAAAATGTTCGATTCCTCGCGTTTTGTGCGTGTGTGTAGTGTGTCTGTGTGGCCTTGACTACTGATAGATGCTTTTCGTGTTGAGAGATGTGCGTCTAATCTATTTCTCAAAGTAAAAGATCGCTTCACAGATGACGTCTGTCAGTTCGTCAGGTGTCATATCAAGTCAGTGGTACCTACAATAACAAATGTTCCGTGAAAAATTAATATGTCATTCACTGCTACGTAATCATAAATTTTACTTTAATATTCAGTCTTCTCGGTGGAACCGCGGCGTTGAAAGAAAAGTTCTTCTGTCTTCAACTGCGACTCTGGAACGCTGAAATGAAAATTTCTATACTACTTATAATCTATGTTGTAATTTGTTTTAGTTCTTGCCACACAGCAGGTCGTTGAGATAACGGTACGTTATATGTCTTATGGTAGAAGATCTTGTGAGGCTTAACTTCAATCTTGTACACATACGTGTTGATAACACCTAATCGTTTGGTAAAAACTTGTAAATATTTGGATAACACTTCCTGTAGTTTTATACGTTCATGTACACTGAGAGCTGTAGCTTCACTTATCTTATGATCAAGCAATGTTTTCAAGTCCATTAGCTCTGTGTCAGATGAGTGTGTTTGCATGTCTTGAATGTCTTTGTCAAGTACTAACTGAACCTTGTACCCTGTACAGTGTTTGTCATGCTTTAGAGTTCTCCTGTCCAAATCAATAATAATTACCCTGCTTTTATCATTTAAAATACATTTACCTTTGGAGAAGTCTATAATGCAGTCCTTCTCGCTCATAACATCTATTCCTAATATGCAATTAGTCACAAGGTTTTGTACAACCAGGAATGGCCATTGTACGGTTCCATTACCTATTTTAACGTTTACAAAAACTTGCTTCGTAACCCTACATGACTTATTACCTAGTGCAGTAGTTATTTTACAGTTTTGGGCAGGAAACTCAGGCACAGGTTCCAATTCACACATCTTTTTATAAAAATTAAAAGATAAAACGCTCACAGCTGCACCTGTATCTAGGATAATAGTAGTTGGAATCCCACCTACTACACCAGTAGTGGATGCTAAAACAATTTCATTTGTGTTTAAACGACATTGTGTACTGTCTTGTAAAAGTTCATCTGATATATTGTTATTGTGGTTGTATCTTATAAATAAAACAGGTAGTTTTTGTTTAGAATTACTCGGCATATCATTATTCTGTTGTTCAAGTGTGGTGTCAAATAACTGATTAACATTGAAGCCGCCCCCCAAGGATTCTTCAGCCACGACCTGGGGCAAAGTAGTGACTGTTTCTAGTTTGTTGGATTATCATTTGTACTAGGTACTGACACAGATTGAGGTTGTGCATCAGGTGTCATTTCTATTATATTCACATTCGGATATTGCCTATTATGATCTCCAAACTTTTGCGGTTGTTGTTGCTGTTGCGCATTATAACTTACCTGTCGGTCGTAAGGTATGCTCCAATTTTGACCTGGTGGCTGCTGTGGTAAAGCAGAGTTTGAATGAAAGTACTGATCGTTACGAGTCCAACCTTGATGCTGTCTTGGCTCGTAGTTATTATTATTTCTATTTCTGTTTGTGTTTTTGTTATTACCTTTGTATCCGTTGTTACCGTTGCAGTTATTACCGCGGTGCCTTTTGTATGGATTGCCGCATGAAATGTTATTACTGTTGTAACTATTGTTCGTATTGGAATACGCGTGTTGATTTTGATTTCCGTACTGAGACGGCATGTGAGTTTGCTGTTTTTGTTGTACCGCGTATCCAACTGTGGGCGCGCCAGAATTGTGTTGGCAAGCCTGCATGTTTTGCATACCACTAGTGTAAACATTGTGGCTGCTGTTTTGCCGCGCGAAGCGCTGATCTTCAAGTAACATGTCAACCGAATCTAAAGCTGTTAAAAAATAATCTGAATCGTCATCCGGGATATGTAGAAGTTTTTCCTTAATGTTGAAAGGCAATTTGGCCTTCAACGCTCGGAGTATATCACGTGTTGCGACTGGTTCGTCTAAAAAATGTCCCATGTTCAAGTATTTTTCAAAATATCTGCGTAAGTTACCATTTTTACTGTTAAAAGTTTCAGGTTCTAAAATTTGTCTCCTGAGTCGCTCCTGGACGGATTGCGACCAGAATTTGTTCAGAAAGGCACGCTCAAACTCACTGTACGTGGTACATACGTCAGCTTGACTGTATGCCCAGACAGCTGCATCGCCTTGGATGTAACCGACAATATATGAAATCTTTTTCCGGTCACTCCAAGTGCGTGGAAATGCGTTACTAAAAGATTTGAGAAAAATCACCGGATGAATGGTTCGTTTTTCTGGGATAAAAATCTGAAATTGCCTGTGTTTTATTAAGCTTTCGTCTTCCTTTGCATTATGATATGGATTTGTTCCACTGTAATTACTGCAATGCTCAGCTGGCGAGTAATTACGATAATGTTGCTGTGGTTTACCATGATAATAGCTTGTGTTTGTGGTTGCACGTCGTGGTATGTGTTGTAGTCGTGGTGTGTTTTGTTCTTGTGTGTTTGTGGTGTGCGGTATGTGTGCGTCATACTCGAATGTATATTGGTTTCTGAACTGTACATTTTGACTGATATTTTCGTTACATTCAGACTGTGGTTGATCGGTGAATTGTCTCATGGGTGCAGTGACGGATTGTACTGCGTCACTAATCAGCTGTTTGTTATTAGTGATGTATTCCGCTACGGAGTCGTGCACAATTGTTGGTAAATTTTCACGTATGCATCTATCAAAATGTTTGTCTTTGTTCTCTACCCAATCATGAAATTCTTTATTAATATTTTGAAAATGAGCTGTGGCATCAGATTGTAAGATGTCAGTCAGGTGTTGTTCAACATCGTCAAATTTATTCTGCACGTCAGTAATTCGTTTTTCAAGGTTGTCGTGTACTGAAGGATATGTTTGAATTTGTTCAGTAAGAGCTTCACACGTGACATTAAGGTTTTTTAATTGTTTCTGTAAAAGTGCTACGTCATTTGTAGTCTTTTCTTGTCTCGTATTAAGCTTGGAAAATTTCGTACTGAGTTCAGTCATCTGTTCGGTCAGTGTGGCGTCTATAAGTTCCACACGTTTACACAAAGTGTCATTACATGCCTTGATTGCTATAAGATCAGATTTAATTTCGTCATTTTGTGTCTTTAACTGTTCATTTTGTGTCTTTAAGGTTGCCATGTTTTCCGCGTTCTGCATCCTTAAGGTTGCCATATTTTCTGCGTTTTGTTTCATTAGCATTTGTAACATGTTGGCAATGTTTACTGTTTGCAAGGTCTCTGCCCCCGCCGCGTCATTAGACGTGACGTCATGTATTAACATGGGCTCTGACTGAGACTTTGAAATTTTTGTGGTGGACGGCCTATTGTCAAAATTTCCGTTGACACTTGCGTCAATATTTGATGTATCGTCACTACCGGTTGCTGTCGTAAAGTCATTTTCTAACATTTGTCTCTCGTCCGAGTCGGATTGCGTCTGAATAGTACGTCTTTGCTGTTCCATTTTTGCGTATTGTTTTCTAGTTATTACCATGCCACACGTGCTATATATTTCAAGAAATTAATGTTTGACACTGGTTTTAAAATAAAATTCAGTTGAGCATGAATCGGTCGTAGCAACAATGGCTGTCTGTTAATTTAAAAATATAAACTGAATTTGAGATTATTGGTAATGGCTGGTGGCCATGTTACATGATATCGTACAGAAGTCGGCCATATTGTACACTCGTGTATTGGTATTGTTGCATACGTTATTGTTTAAGGAAAAATACTGAGAATGGAATTTATCACTGAAACTGTTATGCGGAAAAGAAACACTACAGAATTTTACTGAAAAGCTAATACACTGAATTATACGTCTGGTCAAGCATGCTAATGCAAAGATGCTGCGTCTTACCTTATTTTGCTGGAAGCTTCTTTGCGTCTTCCCGCAAAATTTTATAATTGGCAAATATCTTCTGATTTTTTTTTATTTCTCATATAGTCAAGTCCAGGACCAGAAGGTTGATTTTTCACATGAAACAAAGAGAACAATGTAACAAATGACAAAATAACGAGTCCGACACGCAGTCGCCAATATAAAATAAATAAAATAAAATAAAATAAAATAAAATATTAATTATTTTTATCTGTCTGATTGGCTCTCCTATGAGTCGTCAGGTTTTGATTATTCGGTATCAGACGCTTGACAATGGCTTTTTCGTAAATGTAATGTTATTCGTAGTTGACCGTGAAATAAGACTCAAATAATCGGACTTCGTAATTAAATCGTTTCCAAAGACTGCTGCGGTAGGTGCGGACTCATAATCTAAATCTCAATATTACAATAATTTGCCAGCCATGCCAAAACGTCGTACAGAGGTGATTGTCTATTTTATAAATATAAATTCTTTACAGAATCGAGTGCCTAGTATGGTTGCAACTCGCAGTAATTTTCTATATCATGAAATATGGCGGTGTGCCAGACAATAAACTAAAATACGTGCTTCTCGCACCACTTCAACGAGGGCTCTTCTTTTTTTTTTTTTTTTTTTTTCATCAAACATACGACTAACGAAAATGTACTTTTGTTTTATCAGCGACACAGCGCTGCAGTTGTGTGCCATAGGCTTTATTTATTTGTCACTGATTATTTATTTAATTAATATCTCGCGTTTCCGAGGAAACTCACGCTCGGCATGCAAATGTGCCTTTATAAACTTACAAAAATATGATGACAATCATTTTTCACATCATCATGAGGCTTGCGAAAAGACAGCTTATGTTCGTGTAAGTGGGTCCAGTATTGATTCAGACAAATGCTTCCATGACCGAGAAGACGAAAATTAGAGACTATAACTATGCAGCAGAATGAAATTCTGCTTCTCTTTGCTTACGTCATTCTACCATTACTCGGCGAGCTTATAAGCTGAAGTCACACGTGACAAATTCATCTACTTATCTCTGATCCGCTGGCTGCAACTACAACACTATGAAAAATTCGACGCTCACCTACCTCTTCCCTTCTTCTCACAGCCCAAAGGATGCGAAATAGACTTCCTAGAAAGCGCACTTCGAATTCGACTCTTTCTTCGGAAGGTTTGTCAATGAGACTGGTGCTACGCAACGGCTCCGGTGGTTTTGTGCCCGAGCTCATTGTTGATAATGACGTCACAGAAACACGTGTCTTTTACTTTCGTTGCCGTACGAAGTCTGTATGAAATGAAACGGAGAGACTGCTTGTGATCAAGAGGCTATCTCAGAGGGAAACACTCGGTCGCCATATGAAATGCGGTTACTTGTCATTTGTTCAGAAAGTCTCGTTACAGTCGCATATTCAGAGGCCTTTCATACTGGTCTTATTCCACATCCATGAGGACTAATTCCTTTCAGGTCTGTGGAATAATGAGTTAGTCTAAACATCTATTGTTTAAAATATTTATTGTCCTTATGTTCTTTTCAGTGGTGTAGCTCGAT